>NC_084617.1:76354352-76616852 GCF_033978795.1 Nerophis ophidion | reverse complement strand
TTCAGCACAAACCCGTTCAAGATGAGACAAACAAAGAGTGTACAGCAGGGGTAGTCAAACTCAAATACAGAGTGGGCCAAAATTCTAAACTGAACAAAGCCGCGGACCAAAGATGAACAACTTAACCTTTTAATTGGGACCCAAACAAGTTTTGCATTGAATATTGAACAAGCAAGGCTTATATAACTTTATAGTGACATGCAAAATCCAGTTTTGGGTTCTGGGTATTTGTTCTGTTGTGTTATGGTGCGTATGTTCTCCCGAAATGTGTTTGTCATTCTTGTTTTGTGTGGGTTCACAGTGTGGTGTAACAGTGTTAAAGTTGTTTATACGGCCCCCCTCAGTGTGACCTGTATGGCTGTTGACCAAGTATGCCTTGCATTCACTTGTGTGTGTGTAGAAGCCGCATATATTACGTGACTGGGTCGGCACGCTGATTGTATGGAGGAAAAGCGGACGTGACGACAGGTTGTAGAGCAGGGGTGCCCACACTTTTTCTGCAGGTGAGCTACTTTTCAATTGACCAACTCGAGGGGATCTACCTCATTTATATATATCATTTATATTTATTTATTTATGAAAAATACATTTTTGTAAATGTGTTTAAGGATAATACAAGCATGTGTAACACATATAGATGTCTTTCTTTCACAAAGACAAGAATATAAGTTGGTGTATTACCTGATTCTGATGACTTGCATTGATTGGAATCAGACAGTAATGATGATAACGCCCACATTTTCAAATGGAGGAGAAAAAAAGTTGTCCTTTCTGTACAATACCACATGAAAGTGGTTGGTTTTTGGCATCTAATTCATCCAGCTTCCATACACTTTACAAGAAAAACATTGGCGGCAAATTCCGTAGCTTGCTTGATTGACATTCACGGCACCCGAGGGTCTTGTGAGATGACGCTGGCTGCTGCCAGTTCATTATTATGAAAAAATGACAGAGAGGAAGGCGAGAAACACTTTTTATTTCAACAGACTTTCGCGCCGTCCCTTCCGTCAAAACTCTAAGGGCCGACTGCACATTTCCTATCTTCACAATAAAAGCCCTGCTTCATGCTGCCTGCGCTAACAAAATAAGAGTCTCGGAAAGCTGGCGTGCACAAGTGATGTGCACGCCAGCTTTCTGAGGGATCGCTTGTGCACGCCAGTTTTCCGAGACTCTGTATTTAGTTAGCGCAGGCAGCATGAAGCAGGGCTTTTATTGTGAAGATAGGAAATGTGCAGTCGGCCTTTAGAGTTTTGACGGAAGGTACGGCGCGAGAGTCTGTTGAAATAAAAAGTGTTTCTGGCCTTCCTCTCGGTCATATTTTCATAATAATGATCTTGCAGCAGCCAGCGTCATCTCACAAGACCCTCCGGTACCGTGAATGTCATTTAAGTGACGTCTTGGTGAAGATTGATGATCACTCATTTTTAGGTCTATTTTTTTTAAAAGCCTGGCTGGAGATCGACTGACACACCCCCCGCGGTCGACTGGTAGCTCGCCATCGACGTAATGGGCACCCCTGTTGTAGAGGATGCTAAAAGCAGTACCTTTAAGGCACGCACCCAATATTGTTGTCCGGGTGGAAATTCGGGAGAATGGTTGCCCTGGGAGATTTTCGGGGGGGGGGGGGGGGGGCACCGAAATCCGGGATCCTCCTGGAAAAATCGGGAGGTTTGGCAAGTATGAGAATTATCGTTGAATGCGGTGATACAGCGGCACTGCCACTCTATAATACCGGCGGGCCAGCTCTCATGTTAATTTATTATTGCCTCTAGGGCCAAATGAAATTACACGGGGGCCAGAGTTTGACACCCATGGTGTACAGGGTCACAGAACAGGAACGCTGATGGCTCGCCACAAGCCGCCTCGTAAAAGATGGGAAAAATGGTAAACGCTGGGGAAGGATGAGAAAAAAAATACAATCTAGACTGGGCTTCTAAGGGGGCCCAGTCTGGAGTGGGGAAAAACCTCCACAGCAAAGAACATACTGTATACATTTTACAATACATCTCCAGATGTCTAGCAACAGAGGGGAGGGAGTTGGGGGCCATGGTGGCAGGCTGCAGCTGTCAGGCGCTGACCATCCTTCCATCACCCCTATTTGTGTCAAGGGTGCTGGATTTGCTTGCACAGCCAAGTGTTTCTCGACAGGATGGAGAAGTACAATCATGAAGGATCCGACACATGTCAGTCAAGCCCCTGGGGTTGTTAAAAGGACAAATGAGGGCGTGAAAGTACTCAAGGAACAGTCAGAAATACCTGGAAAACGACCCCTGTCATTTCCAATGTACTACGCTTGTATCCTGGTACCAACTCTAAAGGTCCACGAAAATGAGAGTCACAGGGAGGAATTGGTACATTTCACATTTGAATCAATGCGGTACCAATTCCGGGTACATGGGAATCAGAATCAGAATCAGAATCAGAAGAGTTTTTTTTTATTGCCATTGTTTGAGAACAAGGTTCACCAACTAGGAATTTTCCTTGGTGCAGTGGTGCAACATAAACCACATAGAACACAGGATACTGTAGACCAGGGGTAGGGAACCTATGGCTCTAGAGCCAGATGTGGCTCTTTTGATGACTGCATCTGGCTCTCGGATAAATCTGAGCTGACCTTGCTTAACACAATAAGTAATGAATAATTCCACTTGTAATCACAGTGTTAAAAATGATGTTCAAAATATAAAACATTCTCATGCTTTTTCATGTTCAAGAACATGATTAATGGTAAGAAGTCATTTGTTTATTATTGGTTAGTGTGGGGCTTGTCCTCCTGGGGGTTCTTCGGACCACCAAGAGCTTGTTTTAGGGTTACAATATTGTTTTATTTTATTTTTCTCTCAGTTGCTTTCCAGTAATTGTCTTTTTCTCTTTCGTCCTCACCCGCGCTCTGGCTCCAGCCCCAACCCTGTCTCTCCTCCTGGCTGCTGCTTATAACAGGGCGACAGGTGATTACATAACAAGGCCCAGCTGGGCCATCTACGCACCTGTCGCTGATTTCGAGGCCGGGCCTGGCAACATCCTGCTTTGCTGCAGGCCTGCAGGCCACTCCCCCTCCACAGTTAGCATCAGAATAACAATGTTATTATAAAGAATAATAGACCTATTATACTCTGGAAATGTTGGTCTTACTTAAAAATGCACGTGTTTAGTTGTGTTCAGTGTTAAAAAAAATATTATATGGCTCTTAGGGAAATACTTTTTCAAAAAATTTGGCTTCTTGGCTCTCTCAGCTAAAAAGGTTCCCGACCCCTGCTGTAGGAAATAACGTGAGCTTATTTTAACAAAACATCTTAGGGTACATGAAACATATGTTTATTATTGCAAGTTTGTCCTTAAATAAAATGTTGAACATACTAGACAACTTGTCTTTTAGTAGTAAGTAAACAAACAAAGACTCCTAATTAGTCTGCTGTAACATATTGTGTCATTTATACACCTATTATTTTGTACATATTATGAGGGACAAACTGTAAAAATTAATTATTAATCGACTTGTTCATTCACTGTTAATATCTGCTTATTTTCTGTTTTAACATGTTCTATCTACACTTCTGTTAAAATGTAATAATCACTTATTCTTCTCTTCTTTGATACTTGACATTAGTTTTGGATGATACCACAAAAATTTGGGTATCGATGCGATACCAAGTAGTTACAGGATCATACATTGGTCATATTCAAAGTCCTCATGTGTCCAGGTCATGTATTCACTGACTTTATAAACATAATATAAATTTAAAAAATAATAATAATACCTACTCATTGGTTAGAGTGTCCGCCCTGAGATGGGTAGGTTGTGAGTTCAAACCCCGACTGAGTCATACCAAAGACTATAAAAATGGGACCCGTTACCTCCCTGTTTGGCACTCAGCATGAAGGGTTGGAACTGGGGCTTAAATCACCAAAAATGATTCCCGGGCGTGGCCACCGCTGTTGCTCACTGCTCCCCTCACCTCCCAGGGCGTGATCAAGGGTGATGGGTCAAATTCAGAGAATAATTTCGCCACACCTAGTGTGTGTGAAACAATCATTGGTACTTTAAACGTTAGTATCGACTAGATACGCTTCTGTACTTGGTATCATTACAGTGGATGTCAGGTTTAAGGACCGGGAATTTGATTCATTATTATTGCGGTACTAGGGCTGCGAATCTTTGGGTGTCCCACGATTCGATTCAATATCGTTTCTTGGGGTCGCGATTCGATTATAAATCGATTTTTTTGATTCAACGCGATTCTCGATTCAAAAACGATATTTTTCCCATTCAAAGCGATTCTGTATTCATTCAATACATAAGATTTCAGCAGGATCTACCCCAGTCTGCTGACATGCTAGCGGAGTAGTAGATTTTTTTTTTTAAAAGCTTTTATAATTCTAAAGGACAATGTTTTATCAACTGATTGCAATAATGTAATTTTTTTTTAACTACTAAACAAACCAAAAATATGACTTATTTTCGGTATCGGTTGGGGACATCTCTACGCTGCTGATCCGCCTCCGCTTGGGATGGTTTCCTGTGGACGGGACTCTCGCTGCTGTCTTGGATCCGCTTTGAACTGAACTCTCGCGGCTGTGTTGGAGCCACTATGGATTGAACTTTCACAGTATCATGTTAGACCCGCTCCACATCCATTACTTTCGGTCCCCTAGAGGGGGGGAGGGGGTTGCCCACATCTGAGGTCCTCTCCAAGGTTTCTCATAGTCAGCATTGTCACTGGCGTCCCACTGGATGTGAATTCTCCCTGCCCACTGGGTGTGAGTTTTCCTTGGCCTTTTGTGGGTTCTTCCGAGGATGTTGTAGTCGTAATGATTTGTGCAGCCCTTTGAGACATTTGTGATTTGGGGCTATATAAATAAACATTGATTGATTGATTGATTGGTTTTATCTTTGTGAAAACATTGGACACAGTGTGTTGTCCAGCTTATGAGATGCCATGCAAGTGTAAGCCACTGTGACACTATTGTTCTTTTTATTTTTATAAATGTCTAATGATAATATCAATGCGGGATTTTTAATCACAGCTACGCTGAAATTATAACAAATATTGATACTGTTGTTGATAATATTCATTTTTGTTTCAATACTTTTGGTTTGTTCTGTGTGGTGTTTGTGTCTCCTCTCAATTGTTCTGTTTATTGCAGTTCTGAGTGTTGCTGGCTCAGGTTCGGTTTTGGAATTGGATTGCATTGTTATGGTATTGCTGTGTATTGGTTTGTTGGATTGATTAAAAAAAAAAAGAGAAACGATTCTGAATCGGACAACGTGAGAATCGCGATTCAAATTCAAATCAATTTTCCCACACCCTTTTGGGGTTCTATACTAATACCAGTATACAGTACAAGCCTATGAGATAACAATGTTGTGTTTGTGTCCCACTCCCAGGTACCTGGGCATCACGCGGCCTCTCACCTACCCGGCCCGACAGAACGGTCAGCTGATGGCCAAGATGATCCTGGGGGTGTGGCTGGCGTCGGCGTCCATCACTCTGCCTCCTTTCTGCGGCTGGGCCAAGAACGTCCACAGCGCCGGCGTGTGCCTCATCAGCCAAGACTTTGGCTACACCATCTACTCCACGGCCGTGGCCTTCTACATCCCCATGCTGGTCATGCTGGTCATGTACTACAAAATCTTCCGGGCGGCCCGCAAGAGCGGCGCCAAGCACCGCTTCACTGACCTTTCCCGCCGCGAGCGGCTGGAAACGGTGGCTAACGAGGCGCTGCGGATGCAGGGCCTGAAGCCTCCCGGCGTGGCCGAGGAGTGCGCCGCTTTGTCCCGACTGCTGAACCGTGAGCGGAGGAACATCTCCATTTTCAAACGGGAGCAGAAAGCGGCGACGACACTGGGGGTGATCGTGGGGGTCTTTGCGGTGTGCTGGCTGCCGTTCTTCATCCTGTCCACCGCCAGGCCCTTCATCTGCGGGGTGGAGTGCAGCTGCGTGCCCATCTGGCTGGAGCGCACGCTGCTCTGGTTGGGCTACGCCAACTCCCTCATGAACCCCTTCATCTACGCCTTCTTCAACCGGGACCTGCGCTCCACGTACCGCGACCTTCTCCGCTGCCGCTATCGCAACATCAACCGCCGTCTGTCGGCCGTGGGCGTGCACGAAGCCCTGAAGGTTTAGACCACGCCGACTTGTACTGGTGCTCCTCCTGGGATTGATCACAACGCTTCTGACAGAACGCGAGTCACTCGCTGAGTACTTCAGTGAGTGAGAGATAGACCCTCGGTTAGGCTCTTTTTGGGAAACAAAACATTATTGTGGAGTCCCGGCGTCGATCACGGGGAGACGAGACAAAGACAATAGAAGGCAAACAATCGAAGTGTATTATAAAAGTGTATGTTTGACATTTGAGCACAATGCAAACCAGGACCTTTCTGCTGAATCGGTGCTTTTGTCCGTCACCAGGAAATCAATGCAGGATAGAAGTCTACACTTGAAAAGATACTGGAATTAAATTGCATTGTCTCCCAGCTTACCAAAATATTGATTTTGCCATGGAAACATTGATATATTTTGCTCCTGAGTAGTTCTGGGTTCGATACTGCGGTTGGGATCTTTCTGTGTGGAGTTTGCATGTTCTCCCCGGGACTACGTGGGTTCTCTCCGGGTACTCCGGCTTCCTCCCACTTCCAAAGACATGCACCTGGGGATAGGCCCCTCCCACCTCCAAAGACATGCACCTGGGGATAGGCCCCTCCCACCTCCAAAGACATGCACCTGGGGATAGGTTGATTGGCAACACTAAATGGTCCCTAATGTATGAATGTGAGTGTTAATGTTGTCTGTCTAACTGTGTTGGCCCTGTGATGAGGTGGCAACTTGTCCAGGGTGTACACTGGCTTCCACACACACACACACACACACATATATATATATATATATATATATATATATATATATATATATATATATATGTGTGTGTGTGTGTTTATATATGTGTATATGTATACAAATATATATGTATGTATATATATATATATATATATATATATATGTGTTTATATATGTGCATATGTATACAAATATATGTATGTATGTATATGTACAGTATATATATATATATATATATATATATATATATATATATACATATATATATTTGGGTTAGGGTTATATATATATATATATATATATATATATATATATATATATATCACAAAGATAAAATAAGTCATATTTTTGGTTCGATTAATAGTTAAAACAAATTTACATTATTGCAATCAGTTGATAAAACATTGTCCTTTACAATTATAAAAGCTTATTACAAACATCTACTACTCTGCTTGCATGACAGCAGACTGGGGTAGATCTTGCTGAAATCCTATGTATTGAGTGAATAGAGAATCCTTTTAAATCGGGAAAAAAATCGTTTTTGAATCGAGAATTGTGATGAATTGAAAAACAAAAGAATCAATATTAAATCGAATCGTGGGGACACCAAAAGATTTGCAGCCCTATTAGATAACAACTCCCAGCTGGGCAATCTACTCACCTGCCGCTGGCTTCGGAGGGGTCCTTACACACCTCGCTCCGCGGCAGGCATGCAGACCACGCTCCCCTCCACTGGTGCATTGACAAAGTATTGAGCAAAGGCTGAACATTTACGTGGATGTGATTTCTATTTTTTTTATTTTTATCAAATGTGGAAACTTAAAACATTTCATAAGGTATTGTCTTTAGAAATTTGAGGAAAAAAATAAATGTATTCCATTTTGGAATGAGGCTTTAACGTAACCAAATGTGGAAAAAGTGAAGCTTTCCGAATGCATCGTATTGTTTTGTTATGTTGTGGAATCGTGCATTTCTTGTGAGAGTTTCGACTGGTAAATAGCACCGATTTGGTAGAAGGGCTCATTTCTTTCTTACGCTAAACATAACTTTGTGTTTTCTACTGTGCACTTAAGTCTCAACTGCATCACTTCATGTACAAGTCAAAGTTTCAAAGTGGTCCCGTCACCAAAAACACGGTTCATGTTTCACAAATGTGATTGATAGTTACGGCTTGCAATGTGGGTCAAACCTGGGAAATCCTCCCTTTTTGGTTTTGACAAAGAAAAAGTAAAAAAAAACGGTTTGTAGCCTGAAACCGATTCTCCCCACGTTATTTTTCTTTTTTAGAATGGAAAGGACACCATAGCTGTTTCCGTGAGAGTTCCATGTTTCCCACACTTGACTGAGTTCTTTCCACTGCTGTTATTTTGTCACGCCACAGGCGGCTCGCTGACCTTGACGACACAGCAAGGAGACTTTCAAACACTTGACAAGGAGAATATTTCTCACAAACTGCTTTCCTGAACAATTATCTCCGTCGTCGTTTTTTTTTTTGCAAACGAGATTTGATCGACCGTTACTTTTCCGACTCGTTCCAACAGGTGTCACAGGCCGGCTGTCAGATTCTACCTCGACTTTTGACAACAACGCACATTTCCTCCAAACTTTTGAGACTCTTATCTGACGTTTTATTTTGGTCATCAGCCGCTCTTTTCCAATGGTTGTCAAGTGGATAAAGAAGTGCTCTGTGATTGAAGCACTGAGTGGCATCCCCTTTGTAAATAAAGAAGTCCCTGGTCATCATGTGCTTGTGGTCTTGGCTCATCCTCACATTTTTCTGTCTCATCTTCAAAGTGCAGAGAATCCGTAAAGATTGCTTGCATTGTTGTCATCCTGATACCAGCTTGTCCTTATCTCCGTTTATTTACACCATGGAACTGTGCTTATCTTCACACCGAACCCAAATTGAAACCAAACATCTCTATTGCTTGCACGTCCAGAGGTGGGTAGTAACGCGCTACATTTACTCCGTTACATCTACTTCAGAAACTTTTGGCTTAAATTGTACTTCTAAGAGTAGTTTTAATGCAACATACTTTTACTTGAGTATATTTATAGAGAAGAAACGCTACTTTTACTCTACATTTATCTACATTCAGCTCGCTGCTCGCTACGGATTTTTATCAGTCTGTTAATGCACGCTTTGTTTGTTTTGGTTTGTCGGACAGACCTTCAAAGTAGGATCCATCACATGCCTGCGTTTCACCAATCAAATGCAGTCACTGGTGACGTTTGACTCCGTTTCACCAATCAAATGCAGTCACTGGTGATGTTTGACTCCATTTCACCAATCAAATGCAGTCACTGGTGATGTTTGACTCCATTTCGCCAATCAAATGCAGTCACTGGTGATGTTTGACTCCATTTCACCAATCAAATGCAGTCACTTCTGATTTTTGACTCCATTTCACCAATCAAATGCAGTCACTGGTGATGTTTGACTCCATTTCACCAATCAAATGCAGTCACTGGTTAGGTTTGACTCCGTTTCACCAATCAAATGCAGTCACTGGTTAGGTTTGACTCCTTTTCACCAATCAAATGCAGTCACTGGTGATGTTTGACTCCGTTTCACCAATCAAATGCAGTCACTGGTGAGGTTTGAATCCATTTCACCAATCAAATGCAGTCACTGGTTAGGTTTGACTCCGTTTCACCAATCAAATGCAGTCACTGGTTAGGTTTGACTCCTTTTCACCAATCAAATGCAGTCACAGGTGATGTTTGAGTCTGTTTCACCAATCAAATGCAGTCACTGGTGACGTTTGACTCCGTTTCACCAATCAAATGCAGTCACTGGTGATGTTTGACTCTGTTTCACCAATCAAATGCAGTCACTGGTGACGTTTGACTCTGTTTCACCAATCAAATGCAGTCACTGGTGACGTTTGACTCCGTTTCCCCAATCAAATGCCGTCTCTGGTGACGTCTGACTCCGTTTCACCAATCAAACAGAGCCAGGCGGTCACATAAATTTTATTTAGATTTTTTTAAATAAATTTGAACATATACAAACAGTTGAAAATATTAATCAAAGTAAGTACAAAAACAGTATAAAAACTGTACAAAACAGCGCCAGGGGGTTGTAAATTCAAAGTAACTAAAATAGAATGCAAAAAAAAAATATATATAAAATAAACAAAGTTCAAAGCCATAAGCTCACTCAATCTCAGTAAATGACTTAAATTTGGAACACAGCATCATCGTTCTCACAGCTTTTTGGTTGTTAGGGGTAGAGTGTTTTAATGTATCCAACCATCCATCCATTTCCTACCGCTTATTCCCTTTGAGGTCGCGGGGGGCGCTGGTGCCTACCTCAGCTACAACTGGGCAGAAGGCAGTGTACACCCTGGACAAGTCTCCACCTCATCGCAGGGCCTGTTTTAATGTAGAGTTCTAAATCTTTTTTAAAGGCACAAAAAACAGTTTGGGTATTAAGAAACTTACATTCATGAATATAAAACTTTGCCAATAGTATAATGAGCTTGCAAAGGTAAAATTAATTTTCAAATTGGTTTTCAATACAGTGTAAAACCTAATATATATTATTTAATATATATTATTGTTTTAGTTGCTTAAGAGATATTCCTGGCTCTGAATTTGTTCATTGCTATTTTTATGTTTTTGTGCATTACTTGTTGCCTTCATCATTAAAGGAACAGGTTACTCATCAGTTACTCAGTACTTGAGTAGTTATTTCACAACATACTTTTTACTTTTACTCAAGTAAATATTTGGGTGACTACTCCTTACTTTTACTCGAGTAATACATCTCTAAAGTAACAGTACTCTTACTTGAGTACAATTTCTGGCTACTCTACCCACCTTTGGTGACGTGTGCCAGCTATATAAAAGGAAAATGGGCAATAATAAAGGATTTTTTAAACCATTTGTAAATATTTGTATTTACCGTATTTTTCAGACTCTACATCGCAGTTTTTTTCATAGTGCGACAAATACTCCGGAGCGACTTAAGTGTGAAATTATTAACAAATTACCGTAAAATATCAAATAATATTATTTATCTCATTCGCGGAAGAGACGAAGAAAATGTCAGCAATCGTCACACACACGTCAACCAATAAGAATTCGGCGGGGAGGGTCATGGCAGAAGTGCATTATGGGTCATGGAATGCTAACTGCTATATGCTATATGCTACCGCCGTAGCTATTAAAATGGATCATTTCAAGGTTGGCAGTAACTTATAAAAACTGAGAAGGGCTGAACAAAACTGGCACCGAAAAGGAAATCAATGGACTGGACTCTCACTATATTATGCTAGATCAGTTTCACGGCCATTGGACTGGTCGCCAGGTTTGTCATTGTCATCCCATCGGGAAGTCCTGTGGGGAGTGCTCAGAGAGTACGGGGTATCGGACTGTCTGATTGTGGCGGTCCACTCCCTGTATGATCAGTGCCAGAACATAGTCCACTCCCTGTATGATCAGTGCCAGAACATAGTCCACTCCCTGTATGATCAGTGTCAGAACTTGGTCCGCATTGCCGGCAGTAAGTCGGACACGTTTCCAGTGAGGGTTGGACTCCGCCAAGGCTGTCCTTTGTCACCCATTCTGTTCATAACTTTTATGGACAGAATTTCTAGGCGCAGTCAAGGCATTGAGGGGTTCCGGTTTGGTGGCTGCGGGATTAGGTCTCTGCTTTTTGCAGACGATGTGGTCCTGATGGCTTCATCTGGCCAGGATCTTCAGCTCTCACTGGATCGGTTTGCAGCCGAGTGTGAAGCGACCGGAATGAGAATCAGCACCTCCAAGTCCGAGTCCATGGTTCTCTCCCGGAAAAGGGTGGAGTGCCATCTCCGGGTTGGGGAGGAGACCCTGCCCCAAGTGGAGGAGTTCAAGTACCTAGGAGTCTTGTTCACGAGTGAGGGAAGAGTGGATGGTGAGATCGACAGGCGGATCGGTGCGGCGTCTTCAGTAATGCGGACGTTGTACCGATCCGTTGTGGTGAAGAAGGAGCTGAGCCGGAAGGCAAAGCTCTCAATTTACCGGTCGATCTACGTTCCCATCCTCACCTATGGTCATGAGCTTTGGGTCATGACCGAAAGGATAAGATCACGGGTACAAGCGGCCAAAATGAGTTTCCTCTCCCTTAGAGATAGGGTGAGAAGCTCTGCCATCCGGGAGGAACTCAAAGTAAAGCTGCTGCTCCTCCACATGGAGAGGAGCCAGATGAGGTGGTTCGGCCATCTGGTCAGGATGCCACCCGAACGCCTCCCTAGGGAGGTGTTTAGGGCACGTCCAACAGGTAGGAGGCCATGGGGAAGACCCAGGACACGTTGGGAAGACTCGGGATCCCCCGGGAAGAGCTAGACGAAGTGGCCGGAGAGAGGGAAGTCTGGGTTTCCCTGCTTAGGCTGCTGCCCCCGTGACCCGACCTCGGATAAGCGGAAGCAGATGGATGGATGGATCCCATTGGGTTGAGTTTTTCCTTGCCCTGATGTGGGATCTGAGCCCAGGATGTCGTTGTGGATTGTGCAGCCCTTTGAGACACTGGTGATTTAGGGCTATATAAGTAAACTTTGATTGATTGATTGAAATTGTAATGTTTTAAAAAGTATTTTTACCAACCCATGTATTGAGATTCATATTAGATCGTCATGTATGGTCGACACAAACCTCTATTGTCCTCCACAGAATATTCGAACACACGTTGACACAAACAGAAGTTTTTAAAGAAATGAGCCCGCTAAATCACAAATTATATTTTGACAAAAGCGGTCGATGACATAAATTGACTGGGACTTGATGAGTGTTTCCACGGAAACGGGTGAGCGACATAAGCAAGTTCCACTCTATTAGTACAAAGTTCATTTTCGTTCTACACTCGACTGCTGAAACACATTTGAAGCCCTTCTGTACACAATAGTTACTGTAAATGTTTGTTTTTTGGCATCTAAATCAATCAATCAATCAATCAATGTTTATTTATATAGCCCCAAATCACAAATGTCTCAAAGGACTGCACAAATCATTACGACTACAACATCCTCGGAAGAACCCACAAAAGGGCAAGGAAAACTCACACCCAGTGGGCAGGGAGAATTCACATCCAGTGGGACGCCAGTCACAATAATGACTATGAGAAACCTTGGAGAGGACCTCAGATGTGGGCAACCCCCCCCCCCCCCTCTAGGGGACCGAAAGCAATGGATGTCGAGCGGGTCTAACATGATACTGTGAAAGTTCAATCCATAGTGGCTCCAACACAGCCGCGAGAGTTCAGTTCAAGCGGATCCAAGACAGCAGCGAGAGTCCCGTCCACAGGAAACCATCTCAAGCGGAGGCGGATCAGCAGCGTAGAGATGTCCCCAACAGATACACAGGCGAGCGGTCCATCCTGGGTCTCGACTCTGGACAGCCAGTACTTCATCCCTGGTCATCGGACCGGACCCCCTCCACAAGGGAGGGGGGGGACATAGGAGAAAAAAGAAAAGAAGCGGCAGATCAACTGGTCTAAAAAGGAGGTCTATTTAAAGGCTAGAGTATACAGATGAGTTTTAAGGTGAGACTTAAATGCTTCTACTGAGGTGAAATATTGTGTTCCTAGTCCAGGGGACGACTTTTTGCTGGTTTCTTGATGAAATTGTACCTGAGACAGCGTCAGGAATGTGCTATGACTACAGTGTGTGTTGCACTTCCAGCCGTGCAAGAGTGCAGTTCAAAAACTCCGACAAGAGGAGAAAAACCCACTTGACCTCAATAAATGTCTTCAGAGTAATCCTGCTTGATTTGTACATGTTCATGGCGAGGATGATGAAGGCAGAATCACACCAAGAAAGCAATGAAGCGAAAGAGCATTGCGGCTTAGTTCAGAGCTCAACGCAATTGTCTGCAACCTGAGTCCATTCTACTCTATCGGGTTCTATCTTGTACTAAAATGTGTGCAAGAAGCAGCATAAATACCACGATACATATTGTGGACAGAAACTCACTTGGCTCCAATCCTGCAGTTTTGTTTTGACTACAGAGGCGGTTCATAGTCACGGACTAACACCCCACAATAGCAACAACAGAGGTCTCCATTTTCCTTGTGAGTAAATCAATTGGGTCGCAATTGAATTGTTTCTAACAACCATAACGATAGTCTCAATTTGAAAAATGCTCGTTTATTACAATTTGGTACATAGCGGCTGTGTTGGAGCCACTATGGATTGAACTTTCACAGTATCATGTTAGACCCGCTCCACATCCATTGCTTTCGGTCCCCTAGAGGGGGGGGGTTGCCCACATCTGAGGTCCTCTCCAAGGTTTCTCATAGTCAGCATTGTCACTGGCGTCCCACTGGATGTGAATTCTCCCTGCCCACTGGGTGTGAGTTTTCCTTGCCCTTTTGTGGGTTCTTCCGAGGATGTTGTAGTCGTAATGGTTTGTGCAGTCCTTTGAGACATTTGTGATTTGGGGCTATATAAATCAATCAATCAATCAATCAATGTTTATTTATATAGCCCCAAATCACAAATGTCTCAAAGGACTGCACAAATCATTACGACTACAACATCCTCGGAAGAAGCCACAAAAGGGCAAGGAAAACTCACACCCAGTGGGCAGGGAGAATTCACATCCAGTGGGACGCCAGTGACAATGCTGACTATGAGAAACCTTGGAGAGGACCTCAGATGTGGGCAACCCCCCTCTCTAGGGGACCGAAAGCAATGGATGTGGAGCGGGTCTAACATGATACTGTGAAAGTTCAATCCATAGTGGCTCCAACACAGCCGCGAGAGTTCAGTTCAAGCGGATCCAAGACAGCAACGAGAGTCCCGTCCACAGGAAACCATCTCAAGCGGATCAGCAGCGTAGAGATGTCCCCAACCGATACAGGCGAGCGGTCCATCCTGGGTCCCGACGAGCGGTCCATCCTGGGTCTCGACTCTGGACAGCCAGTACTTCATCCATGGTCATCGGACCGGACCCCCTCCACAAGGGAGGGGGGGACATAGGAGAAAGAAAAGAAGCGGCAGATCAACTGGTCTAAAAAGGAGGTCTATTTAAAGGCTAGAGTATACAAATGAGTTTTAAGGTGAGACTTAAATGCTTCTACTGAGGTGGCATCTCGAACTGTTACCGGGAGGGCATTCCAGAGTACTGGAGCCCGAACGGAAAACGCTCTATAGCCCGCAGACTTTTTTTGGGCTCTAGGAATCACTAATAAGCCGGAGTCTTTTGAAGGCAGATAAACATTGATTGATTGATTGATTGAAGTTTTATAGACAAAAAAACGACAAATTCGGACACAAAAACAGAGGTCTCCATTTTCCTTGTTGTGAGTAAATCAATTGGGTCGCAATTGAATTGTTTCTAACAACGATAGTCTCCATTTGAAAAATGCTAATTTTTAACAATTTGGTACATAATTAGTAGCTCCTACCAATAACTCCAAACAATGTCTCCTTGGTGAATGTTCGAATAATTACATATAAGTTATCACACAACTCTTATGCTTGAAGGTCGTTGCTGTAGTTATTATCATTTGTGCTCAAGTTGTACTTTTCTATCCGTGCAAAGGCACACAACGTGTTATCTTCCACTGCAAGTTGACCTCGCAGCAGCAGTTCCTGTTTCCAGACTCTGCCTGCTAGACAGCCAAGGATGGACTCCGAGTACCTTCAACGAAGACAAGACTGTCACGTTTGTACATCTGATTTCATGTTTGATCATGTTTTGTGTTCTGAACTCTTCTTCTGTTTTTTCACTTCCTGGTTTGTTTTTGTTACCATGACAACTCATTGCTTTTCATCTTGCCCTCCTAGTCACGCCCATGCCCTCAGTCCTGCACCTGTTCCTAATTATTCACAGCCACTATTTAAGTCCATTTCTTTCTGTCCGTCAGTCTGGGAACATCAACTTTCATTAGCCATGTCGTTCTAACTTTCATTGCCTTACATACTTCATGCCATGCTTTTTGATTCATCCACGCCAGGTAAGTTTTTGTTTGTATTTATGTCTTTGAAATAAGCGGTAGAAATGGATGGATGGATAGTATCTTTTGATACTATCAAAGACATGCACCTGGGGATAGGTTGATTAGCAACACTAAATGGGCCCTAGTGTGTGAATGTGAGTGTGAATGTTTTCTGTCTATCTGTGTTGGCTCTGCGATGAGGTGGCGACTTGTCCAGGGTGTACCCCGACTTCCGCCCGATTGTAGCTGAGATAGGCGCCAGCGCCCCCCGCGACCCCAAAAGGGAATAAGCGGTAGAAAATGGATGGATGGATAGTATTTTTTGTTTGTTTGTAGATAGTATTGCCATTGTGCTGTTTTTGTTCTAAGTTATAGTATAGATTTGTATCCGCCACAGAACGCGTCCTTGGTTTGCCTTTTTTTTGTATTTTGAGTATTAATCAAATTAAAACTATGTACCTGAATTCACGCCCTGCTCCTCCTGTAATCCCGCTGCGTCGAAGGAGCACAAACAATCCAAGTCCAAGCCTGACAAAGACGACAGCACGCAGACAAAGCAGAAACAAGACGAAATCACAAGGCCTCCAGCACGTTCAGTTTGAATAATCACGTATTGTGCGTGCTGAGCTGCTCGCATGACATGTCTGACCACTCCCTTTAGAGTCTGAGCATCTCTACTTAGGCTGCTGCCCCCGCGACCCGACCTCGGATAAGTGGATGGATGTTGAAAATCTGTATAAATTAACTAACGTATTTCCTTGAATTGCTGCCAGGGCGCTAATTAATTTAAAACCTCTTCTCACGCCGGCGTTTACCAAAGGCATGCGGTAAATTTAGGCCTGCGCTTATAAATTTGAGTGTGATGTAAGTATACCATCATGAAAACCACATTTAATTAAAAAAAACGTTATTATGGTCTCACCTTTACTTATAAATGAAGTCCATGCGCAGCTCCTTCTGATCAAAAGCATCGATAACTTGTTTATAGAAGCCTTCCTTATCTTTCTTCAGTTTTAAAAGTGAAGTGAAGGGAATTATATTTATATAGCGCTTTTCTCAAGTGACTCAAAGCGCTTTACATAGTGACACCCAATATCTAAGTTACATTTAAACCAGTGTGGGTGGCACTGGGAGCGGGTGGGTAAAGTGTCTTGCCCAAGGACACAACGGCAGTAACAAGGATGGCACAAGCGGGAATCAAACCTGCAACCCGCAAGTTGCTGGCACGGCCACTCGACCAACCGAGCTATACCGCCTCACAAAAGTGAGGCGGCATAGTCTCTCTGTCTCGATGGAGATCTTCCTTTATTACCTCCTGCTTCGATTGAAAGTCCAGTTTAGAAAACTGTTTTATTTTAGATATGTAATCCTCCATGTTAAAAGTGCAAGCGAGAGGAAAAAATAAACGATTGCTGCTCACTCTTGCTGCTTGTTGTCACTTCTTCTGCAGCCGAGTAGTCGCAAGAAGGATCACTAGCGCCCTCTACCACCAGGAGGCGGGAGTCATTTAATGACTCATATTTGACACACGCAGCTACGGTATATTAATAAAACATAGCTGCTCAGTTCTTTTTAGCATATTCAATAGCTTGGACCTTAAATCCTACTGAATAGCTCTTAATCTTCTTCCCTTTATGCGATTTCAAATGATTGAAATCAGCCTCCTCCATTTTGAAAATGATGACAGGTGAAATGTCACTCGTGACGTGACGAGTTTGACCCGGTGGAAATTCCAGACATGCGCTAATAAAAATAATATTTTGCAAAACGAGTTTGACCCGGCAGTAATTCTAGGCAGGCGCATACTATATACCCGGCGGCAATTCAAGGAAATACGGTAGTGGGAATTAAAAAAAACTAAATTCTGCTTAGCCAGCAGCGGCCCTGAGCCTTCCATTTTTCTTTGGGACTTAAAGAAGACTTAGTTCTCCGATGTGCAGGTTCTCAGGGCAGCGTGACATGAAAATAGTTGAAAATCCCTGAAGTGTAAAATCGAAACGTGATTTCTCCGGTGGACATGAAGTAGCAGTGAGCCAGAGTAGAGTCCTGGATGCAGCTCCCCTCCCCAAGCAGCCATGTCAACTGCCATTACACTTGGGGGGAAGGAGCAGCGCTGCATCTGAGAAGAGGACTGACTTGCGGCCAACAGGCTTTGCTTCTCCGCGTGTGTCACAGTGCTGAGTGGGCGATGAAGAGGGGGAAATGTGCATGTAATGTTGGATATTCATCAAAGGGGAGCAGGCTAGTAGATGAGCTTTGCACACACACGATTCTGCTTCACTGACAACACCGATAGGCTGTGGATGCCGACACTTGGCGGTTCTAAAATGCCCCCGTAATTAAGTGATGGAGCTCTCTTTAATTGATGGGAGATAGATCTCTATTAGCTGAATACCTCACACCACTGAAGACATGGAGGAAGATAACGAAGAAGCAATGTGATTTAGACTAAAGTGGAGTGATGTGCGATACCATCCATTTTCTTTCCAATGCCAAACAAAATTGAGGCTGGTATCGGCGATCCTGTATCGACACTGTCTGCTTTGATTGAAATCTTGTGTACTTCAAATACCGTATTTCCTTGAATTGCCGCCGGGTATATAGTATGCGCCTGCCTAGAATTTCCGCCGGGTCAAACTCGTCACGTCACGAGTGACACTTCACCTGTCATCATTTTCAAAATGGAGGAGGCTGATTTCAATCATTTGAAATCGCATAAAGTGAAGAAGATTAAGAGCTATTCAGTAGGATTTAAGGTCCAAGCTATTGAATATGCTAAAAAGAACAGTAAGCAGCTATGTTTTATTAATATACCGTAGCTGCGTGTGTCAAACATGAGTCATTAAATGACTCCCGCCTCCTGGTGGTAGAGGGCGCTAGTGATCCTTCTTGCGACTACTCGGCTGCAGAAGAAGTGACAACAAGCAGCGATCGTTTATTTTTTCCTCTCGCTTGCACTTTTAACATGGAGGATTACATATCTAAAATAAAACAGTTTTCTAAACTGGACTTTCAATCGAAGCAGGAGGTAATAAAGGAAGATCTCCATCGAGACAGAGAGACTTTTAAAACTGAAGAAAGATAAGGAAGACTTCTATAAACAAGTTATCGATGCTTTTGATCAGAAGGAGCTGCGCATGGACTTCATTTATAAGTAAAGGTGAGACCATAATAACGTTTTTTTTTTTATTAAATGTGCTTTTCATGATGGTATCCTTACATCACACTCAAAT
Organism: Nerophis ophidion; assembly: GCF_033978795.1. Taxonomy (NCBI): domain Eukaryota; kingdom Metazoa; phylum Chordata; class Actinopteri; order Syngnathiformes; family Syngnathidae; genus Nerophis; species Nerophis ophidion. The sequence goes on along the minus strand of NC_084617.1, from coordinate 76,597,860 downwards.
TTATAAGCGCAGGCCTAAATTTACCACATGCCTTTGGAGTGAGAAGAGGTTTTAAATTAATTAGCGCCCTGGCAGCAATTCAAGGAAATACGGTAGTTAATTTATACACATTTTCAACATCCATCCATCTTCTTCCACTTATCCGAGGTCGGGTTGCGGGGGCAGCAGCCTAAGTAGGGATGCTCAGACTTCCCTCTCCCCAGCCACTTCGTCTCGCTCTTCCCGGGGGATCCCGAGGCGTTCCCAGGCCAGCCGGGAGACATAGTCTTCCCAACGTGTCCTGGGTCTTCCCGGTGGCCTCCTACCGGCCATATTAAATCCTTCATTCTTGTGTCGGTGCTAATCCTCTGCAGAGTTCCTGGTACACTGGAGTCTATCCTGGGAATTTAGGCAAATAAAAAACATTCACACATACAATTTAGGATCTGCAATTAAACCCGGTTTGTGTTTGTCGTGAATAAGAAACACACATGTGTTCATAAACTGAGTCTATTTGTCTCTCCTAGAAAACGTTGGACCACAAACAACAAATGAAGCCTCGATGTCCAATAAGACAAACAACAAATGTTTTGGCAGCAACAAGTAATTTGGAAGAAGACCCGACTTTTTAATTAGTTGAACAAAAAGAAGTCAGGAGCGTCTGGTAAACATGAATAACAAAATATGTCAACAGAAGCAGTAAATTGGATTATTTGCTGGTGAAAAATGCAAATGAAAACTTTGAAACTGCTTCTGTGATTTCCAACCTGATTTCAGCATTGGTGAAGTTTGATGTCATCAATCAAACCTTGGAAAGAAGAATCATCAGGCAGCTCATCTGAGGCTCATCCATCCATCCATCTTCTACCGCTTATTCCCTTTTGGGGTCGCGGGGGCGCTGGCGCCTATCCCAGCTACAATCGGGCGGAAGGCGGGGTACACCCTGGACAAGTCGCCACCTCATCGCAGGGCCAACACAGATAGAAAGACAACATTCACACACTAGGGACATTTTAGTGTTGCCAATCAACCTATCACCAGGTGCATGTCTTTGGAGGTGGGAGGGGCCTATCCCCAGGTGCATGTCTTTGGAGGTGGGAGGGGCCTATCCCCAGGTGCATGTCTTTGGAGGTGGGAGGGGCCTATCCCCAGGTGCATGTCTTTGGAGGTGGGAGGGGCCTATCCCCAGGTGCATGTCTTTGGAAGTGGGAGGGGCCTATCCCCAGGTGCATGTCTTTGGAGGTGGGAGGGGCCTATCCCCAGGTGCATGTCTTTGGAGGTGGGAGGGGCCTATCCCCAGGTGCATGTCTTTGGAGGTGGGAGGGGCCTATCCCCAGGTACATGTCTTTGGAGGTGGGAGGGGCCTATCCCCAGGTGCATGTCCTTGGAGGTGGGAGGGGCCTATCCCCAGGTGCATGTCTTTTGGAAGTGGGAGGGGCCTATCCCCAGGTGCATGTCTTTGGAGGTGGGAGGGGCCTATCCCCAGGTGCATGTCTTTGGAGGTGGGAGGGGCCTATCCCCAGGTGCATGTCTTTGGAGGTGGGAGGGGCCTATCCCCAGGTGCATGTCTTTGGAGGTGGGAGGGGCCTATCCCCAGGTGCATGTCTTTGGAGGTGGGAGGGGCCTATCCCCGGGTGCATGTCTTTGGAGGTGGGAGGGGCCTATCCCCGGGTGCATGTCTTTGGAGGTGGGAGGGGCCTATTCCCAGGTGCATGTCTTTGGAGGTAGGAGGGGCCTATCCCCAGGTGCATGTCTTTGGAGGTGGGAGGGGCCTATCCCCAGGTGCATGTCTTTGGAGGTAGGAGGGGCCTATCCCCAGGTGCATGTCTTTGGAAGTGGGAGGAAGCCGGAGTACCCGGACGGAACCCACACATTCACGGGGAGAACATGCAAACTCCACACGGAAAGATCCCGAGCCTGGATTTGAACCCAGGACTGCAGGACCTTCGTATTGTGAGGCAGACGCACTAACCCCTCTTCCACCGTGCAGCCCCATCTGAGCCTCAGTCTCCTCTAAAACTACACAATGCTTTTTTAAATGGTTTGATGACTTTTTCTGAAACTGTTTTTAATCGGCGGCATAGCTCGGTTGGTAGAGTGGTCGTGCCAGCAACTTGAGGGTTGCAGGTTCGATTCCCGCTTCCGCCATCCTAGTCACTGCCGTTGTGTCCTTGGGCAAGACACTTTACCCACCTGCTCCCAGTGCCACCCACACTGCTTTAAATGTAACTTAGATATTGGGTTTCACTATGTAAAGCACTTTGAGTCACTTGAGAAAAGCGCTATATAAATATAATAATTCAATCCCTGGAGCCGACTGGAGTCTTCAATCAGGAACCAGACTAACTTCTGCAGCAGAGACCACCTTTAAAGGGAGTCCTGGATTACGCACATTTCCAGAATTAGGGACTTGTTTAAAACATTCTACTCTTGTTCTACACGATGTGGAAGTGACATGTAAACAGGAAATAAACACATACCAAAATAGCAGTGGTATACAAAAAAACAAATGCTGGTTCTCAGGAGGTTGGCGTGTATCCTGGTGTCATTTCTATACATTTCAAAAACAACTTGAAATGTGGACTCGTCAGACCACAGAACACTTTTCCACTCTGCATCAGTCCATCTTAGATGATCTCGGGCCCAGCCAAGCCGGCTGCGATCCTGGGTGTTGTTGATACATGGCTTTGGCTTGCATAGTAGAGTTTTAACTTGGACTTACAGATGTAGTGACAAACTATAGTTACTGACAGTGGTTTTCTGAAGTGTTCCTGAGCCCACGTGGTGATATCCTTTACACACTGATGTCGCTTTTTCATGCAGTACCGCCTGAGGGCATAAAGGTGTGTAATATCATGCAGTGATTTCTCCAGATTCTCTGAACCTTTTGATGATATTACGGAGCGTTGATGGTGAAATCCCTACATTCCTTGCAATAGCTGGTTGAGAAATGTTGTTCTTAAACAATTTGCTCAGGCATTTGTTGACAAAGTGGTGACCCTCGCCCCGTCCTTGTTTGTGAATGAGTGAACATTTCATGGAAGCTGCTTTTATAGCCAATCATGGCACCCACCTGTTCCCAATTAGCCTGTTCACCTGTGGGATGTTCCAAATAAGTGTTTGGTGAGCATTCCTCAACTTTCTCAGTCTTTTTTGCCACTTGTGCCAGCTTGTTTGAAACATGTTGCAGGCACCAATATCCAAATGAGCTAATATTTGCAAAAAATATCAACAATTTTCAGTTCGAACATTAAATATCTTGTCTTTGCAGTCTATTAAGTTGAATTTAAGATGAAAAGGATTTTCAAATAATTATATTCTCTTTTTATTTACCTTTTACACAAGGTGACAACTTCACTGCGTTTGAGTTTTGTATGTCAGTAAAACACTGATGTACAGTAGTTGATACTGTGAGAGTCCAGTCCATAGTGGATCTAACATAATAGTGAGAGTCCAGTCCATAGTGGATCTAACATAATAGTGAGAGTCCAGTCCATAGTGGATCTAACATAATAGTGTGAGAGTCCAGTCCATAGTAGATCTAACATAATAGTGAGAGTCCAGTCCATAGTGGATCTAACATAATAGTGAGAGTCCAGTCCATAGTGGATCTAACATAATAGTGAGAGTCCAGTCCATAGTGGATCTAACATAATAGTGTGAGAGTCCAGTCCATAGTGGATCTAACATAATAGTGAGAGTCCAGTCCATAGTGGATCTAACATAATAGTGAGAGTCCAGTCCATAGTGGATCTAACATAATAGTGAGAGTCCAGTCCATAGTGGATCTAACATAATAGTGTGAGAGTCCAGTCCATAGTGGATCTAACATAATAGTGAGAGTCCAGTCCATAGTGGATCTAACATAATAGTGTGAGAGTCCAGTCCATAGTGGATCTAACATAATAGTGAGAGTCCAGTCCATAGTGGATCTAACATAATAGTGAGAGTCCAGTCCATAGTGGATCTAACATAATAGTGTGAGTCCAGTCCATAGTGGATCTAACATAAGAGTGAGAGTCCAGTCCATAGTGGATCTAACATAATAGTGAGAGTCCAGTCCATAGTGGATCTAACATAATAGTGTGAGAGTCCAGTCCATAGTGGATCTAACATAATAGTGAGAGTCCAGTCCATAGTGGATCTAACATAATAGTGTGAGAGTCCAGTCCATAGTGGATCTAACATAATAGTGAGAGTCCAGTCCATAGTGGATCTAACATAATAGTGAGAGTCCAGTCCATAGTGGATCTAACATAATAGTGAGAGTCCAGTCCATAGTGGATCTAACATAATAGTGTGAGTCCAGTCCATAGTGGATCTAACATAATAGTGAGAGTCCAGTCCATAGTGGATCTAACATAATAGTGAGAGTCCAGTCCATAGTGGATCTAACATAATAGTGAGAGTCCAGTCCATAGTGGATCTAACATAGTAGTGAGAGTCCAGTCCATAGTGGATCTAACATAATAGTGAGAGTCCAGTCCATAGTGGATCTAACATAATAGTGAGAGTCCAGTCCATAGTGGATCTAACATAATAGTGAGAGTCCAGTCCATAGTGGATCTAACATAATAATGAGAGTCCAGTCCATAGTGGATCTAACATAATAGTGAGAATCCAGTCCATAGTGGATCTAACATAATAGTGAGAGTCCAGTCCATAGTGGATCTAACATAATAGTGAGAGTCCAGTCCATAGTGGATCTAACATAATAGTGAGAGTCCAGTCCATAGTGGATCTAACATAATAGTGTGAGAGTCCCGTCCATAGTGGATCTAACATAATAGTGAGAGTCCAGTCCATAGTGGATCTAACATAATAGTGAGAGTCCAGTCCATAGTGGATCTAACATAATAGTGTGAGAGTCCCGTCCATAGTGGATCTAACATAATAGTGTGAGAGTCCCGTCCATAGTGGATCTAACATAATAGTGAGAGTCCAGTCCATAGTGGATCTAACATAATAGTGAGAGTCCAGTCCATAGTGGATCTAACATAATAGTGAGAGTCCAGTCCATAATGGATCCAACATAATAGTGAGAATCCAGTCCATAGTGGATCTAACATAATAGTGAGAGTCCAGTCCATAGTAGGTCCAGCAGGAGACCATCCCTAGTGGAGACAGGTCAACCGTGCAGAGACGTCCCCAACTGATGCACAGATGAGTGCTCCACCTGACTTTGAACAGCCAGCGCGTCATCTGTGGTCAAATAGTAACCACTCCATGCAGGAGAGGGTGGCAGTGCAGGAAAGAGACAGCAGATCAACTGGTCTAAAAGTGGGATCTATTTGAAGGCCAGAGTATATCAATGAGTTTTAATTCGGGACTTAAAGGCCTACTGAAAGCCACTACTAGCGACCACACAGTCTGATAGTTTATATATCAATGATGAAATATTAACATTGCAACACATGGCAATACGGCCGCTTTAGTTTACTAAATTGTAATTTTATATTTCCTGCAAAGTGTCGTGTTGAAAACGTTGGCTATGTTGACGCGTGCGTTTGACGTCTCGGGTTCTATCAGACATTATTTTCACCCGATCCAAGCTATAAGTAGTCAGCTTTAGTCGCATAATTACACAGTATTTTGGACATCTGTGTTGCTGAATATTTTGCAATTTGTTCAATTAATAATGGAGACATCAAAGAAGAATGATGCAGGTGGGAAGCTTTTAGTCTTTAGCCACACAAACCCACGGTGTTTCCTTGTTTAAAATTCCCGAAGATGAAGCTTTACTATGGATCAGAGCGGTCAAGCGAACATGGGTCCCGACTACATGTCAACTGGCAATTTTCAGTGAGAAAATTGTGGTAAAAACTCTGCTCTTACCGGAGACATCAGCGGAGCTTGCTCTGTTCATGCGGCTGCCGTGACTTCCCTCAGAGACTCCGGCGTCAACACACCCGTGGCCACACCCCTCTGACTTCAGGTACTATTTAATCTCACTAAAACACTAGTAACACAATAAGCAGATAAGGGATTTTCCAGAATTATCCTAGTAAATGTGTCTATTAACATCTGAATCGCTCTCACTCCCTTTGCCTTTTTTTAAATTTTTTATTTTAATTATTATTATTTTTTTTATTGTAGTCTTTCACTCTAACTTTCCTCATCCACAAATCTTTTATCCTCGCTCAAATTAATGGGGAAATTGTCGCTTTCTCGGTCCGTATCGATCTTACTGCTGGTGGCCATGAGTGTAAACAATGTTCAGATGTGAGGAGCTCCACAACCCGTGATGTCACACGCACATCGTCTGCTACTTCCGGTATAGGCAAGGCTTTTTTATTAGCGACCAAAAGTTGCGAACTTTATCGTCAATGTTCTCTACTAAATCATTTCAGCAAAAATGATCAGGTATGACACATAGAATGGAGCTGCTATCCCCGTTTAAATAAGATCATCTCATTTCAGTAGGACTTTAAATGCTTCTACTGAGGTAACATCTCTAACTGTTGTCTTCCCATCATTTTATGAGCAAAATATTGTCAGGATGACGATTTCTGTTCCCAACAGACGTGGATAAGTTGATGCATACTTTTATCTCCAGGCTGTTTTTCCCTCTAAGCTGGTGGTCAGGTCCCGCCCACCCAGACTCAAGTAACACATGTTCTCGCCTCAAAGCCTTTTCATTGTTTGCCTTTTCATTGTTTGCCTGCATTGTGAACATGAACACGGAGTGTGTGTTAGTGTGTGTCACTTTGAAAAGAACAGTCTGTAAGAACAAAGAAATCCCCGTGATGTCTTCCAGATATTTTCCTGTAACAAATCCATCCATCCTTTCTCTATACCACTTGTTCTCATTAGGGTCACGGGTGGGCGGAGCCTATTGCAGCTGACTTTGCACACCTTGGACAGCCAATCAAAGACAGCCAACCATTTGCAATCACATTTAAAACTATTTAGTCTCTGAAGGCAGGAGAACTTGCTCTCTTTTGCTTGTTCGGGAGACATCAATCAATCAATCAATCAATCAATCAATCAATCAATCAATCAATCAATCAATCAATCAATAAATGTTTACTTATATAGCCCTTAATCACAAGTGTCTCAAAGGGCTGCACAAGCCACAACAACGTCCGAGCAAGAAAAAACTAAACCCAATGGGATGACAAAGAGAAACCTTGGAGGGGACTACAGATGTGGGGACCCCCCCCAACCTAGGCAACTGGTGCAATGAATGTGGAGTGGCTCTAGTCAATAGTGTGAGAGTCCAGTCCATAATGGATCTAAAATAATAGTGTGAGAGTCCAGTCCATAGTGGATCTAACATAATAGTGTGAGAGTCCAGTCCAAAATGGATCTAACATAATAGTGTGAGAGTCCAGTCCATAGTGGATCCAACATAATAGTGAGAGTCCAGTCCATAGTGGATCCAACATAATAGTGAGAGTCCAGTCCATAGTGGATCTAACATAATAGTGTGAGAGTCCAGTCCATAGTGGATCTAACATAATAGTGAGAGTCCAGTCCATAGTGGATCTAACATAATAGTGAGAGTCCAGTCCATAGTGGATCCAACATAATATTGAGAGCCCAGTCCATAGTGGATCTAACATAATAGTGTGAGAGTCCAGTCCATAGTGGATCCAACATAATAGTGAGAGTCCAGTCCATAGTGGATCTAACATAATAGTGAGAGTCCAGTCCATAGTGGATCTAACATAATAGTGTGAGAGTCCAGTCCATAGTGGATCTAACATAATAGTGAGAGTCCAGTCCATAGTGGATCTAACATAATAGTGAGAGTCCAGTCCATAGTGGATCTAACATAATAGTGAGAGTCCAGTCTATAGTGGATCTAACATAATAGTGAGAGTCCAGTCCATTGTGGATCAAACATAATAGTGAGAGTCCAGTCTATAGTGGATCTAACATAATAGTGAGAGTCCAGTCCATTGTGGATCAAACATAATAGTGAAGTGAGAGTCTAGTCCATAGTGGGGCCAGCAGGAGATCATCTTGAGTGGAGACAGGCTTGGAAAATGTCGAAAATCTAGATCTGGTCTAGATCAGGGGATCCAAACCACAAGGAAGTTTGTGGAATGTAGATTGGAATCATTATAAGTCCCCTTAAAGTGGTTAATAAAAACAAATAATGACACAATATAGTATTTGTGGAGGAGAACGTGCCGCTGAGCAGGATGTATAAGGACCGGCCTCGAAGCCAATGGCAGGTGAGTGGATTGCCCAGCTGGAGATGGTTATGTAATCACATGTTGCCCTTATTAGCAGCAGCCGGCACCGAAACACCTTATTGGACTTGCTGTCGAGCAGACGCACGGACACACACAGAGAGAGACACGCCGGACTGGAAAGTCAAACATATTTTTCTGGAAAGCAAGCCCCCACATGGGGTTTTTGTCCAATTCAAACTGTCTACCGGACTCCTGAAGATCTGTCGGCGTCAGGAGAACCCACCACAACCAGGAAACCTCGACAGTATATTTTTTCCGATACTTTAGATAATTAGATTTAGCTGTAAGACACCACATCATGTTTAATATTTTATAGGTCAACTTAAGTTGATTTTAAAAGTCAAAGTAAGTGTTTAGAAGACAGAAGGGGGCATCCCTGCTTACCACAGTCTCACCTTCCTTATATGCTCCAGTAGAGTCCTTCTCAAAAGCCATCAGTCTCCTCTCCTGCTGTTGGCAGATCAACCTAAGCGGACAGCATCTGCTGCTGTAATGAAGCAGCAGAATCGCAGCTGCCAAACATCTCTGTCACTTTTCTGCTCTTAAAACAATGTGTCGTGGGAGCTTTTTCTGTTTTTTTCATCCGCTTAACTTTGCTGCACAGCCGTTCAGTTTTTTTTTATCTTCGATTCTCCGTTTTTTTTTAGTCCGGCTCTCGTGGAATCGACTGATCATCTTTAAAGATGATTGCACAAGGAGGGGCTAAACTACAGCAAAGATGGGACTTTTTGGCCTCTGTAGCCTCTCATACTCAGTGTGTGTGAATGTGTGTGTGAATGTGTGTGTGAATGTGTGTGTGAATGTGTGTGTGAATGTGTGTGTGAATGTGTGTGTGAATGTGGAAGTAGTGTCAAAGCGCTTTGAGTACCTTGAAGGTAAAAAAGTGCTATACAAGTATAACCTATTTACCATCCTGTACGGCCATTTTTCCAAGCTAAAGGAGACAGAGTCCAATTTAGCTCATGAGGAGAAAGGTCTGGGGCTGCACACTCAGTTAGAGTCTCCCACCACGCTCTAAGGTACAGCCCCACGCACTCCTCTATTTATTCAGGACTTCCCTAGTTAACATCACTGAGGCCGCCTCTAAAGGGAGTGGTCACACATATCATGCAAAGTTGCTTCGGTACGTACTATACGTGACGGATTGTGCTGGGGGCCTTGTGGTTGCCTTGTCTCCGCTTTGTCTAAATGCTGTCGTCTTAACTTCGTTGAGGTCCTTGAAGTCCTTGGCTGTCAGCGGGCTAAAACAAAGTGCCGTGGAAGGTAACAAGTTGGGTGATAACTTACATAAAAATATTCTAACAGACAAACATTTAACGTCCTTATCATTAAAAGTGCTAAACTTTATATAAAGTCTGCCATTTGCTTTTTGTAGTATCAATAAAATCGATCGATTCTGTCACAGTCGGTCTGTGTCTGTTTGTCTCTCTGTGTCTTTGGGCGTGTTTTGGGCGTAGGCTTGGCTCCAGCTGTCAGCCTGGCACAGCTGACCCCAGCACCTTAATCACTCACCTGCCTGCCATCAACTCATCACCTGCAGCCTACAAATGTTTGGACTCCACTCGGCGCGATCGCCAGATCGTTTCACCTTGCTACACTTGGTAACGCTTCTCGCCAGTTTGTCAATCAATCAATCAATCAATCAATCAATGTTTATTTATATAGCCCCAAATCACAAATGTCTCAAAGGACTGCACAAATCATTACGACTACAACATCCTCGGAAGAACCCACAAAAGGACAAGGAAAACTCACACCCAGTGGGCAGGGAGAATTCACATCCAGTGGGACGCCAGTGACAATGCTGACTATGAGAAACCTTGGAGAGGACCTCAGATGTGGGCAACCCCCCCCCCCCCTCTAGGGGACCGAAAGCAATGGATGTCGAGCGGGTCTAACATGATACTGTGAAAGTTCAATCCATAGTGGCTCCAACACAGCCGCGAGAGTTCAGTTCAAAGCGGATCCAAGACAGCAGCGAGAGTCCCACCCACAGGAAACCATCTCAAGCGGAGGCGGATCAGCAGCGTAGAGATGTCCCCAACCGATACACAGGCGAGCGGTCCATCCTGGGTCCCGACGAGCGGTCCATCCTGGGTCTCGACTCTGGACAGCCAGTACTTCATCCATGGTCATCGGACCGGACCCCCTCCACAAGGGAGGGGGGGGGACATAGGAGAAAGAAAAGAAGCGGCAGATCAACTGGTCTAAAAAGGAGGTCCTTTAAAGGTCCTAGAATTGTAGCAACTTTGATAATCTTGCAAACCTGCTATTTTTGTCTTTTTTGGCTCCTCGTCTTACCCGGGTTTTTTCCTCTGCCTTCAGTTCCCTACCTGCCGTGTGTGCCTGCTAGCCTCGGCCTGCTAGCCATGGCCTGCTAGCCTCGGCCTGCTAGCCACGGCCTGCTAGCCTCGGCCTGCTAGCCTCGGCCTGCTAGCCACGGCCTGCTAGCCTCGGCCTGCTAGCCACGGCCTGCTAGCCACGGCCTGCTAGCCTCGGCCTGCTAGCCACGGCCTGCTAGCCACGGCCTGCTAGGCTCGGCCTGCTAGCCACGGCCTGCTAGCCTTGGCCTGCTAGCCTCGGCCTGCTAGCCACGGCCTGCTAGCCTCGGCCTGCTAGCCACGGCCTGCTAGCCTCGGCCTGCTAGCCTCGGCCTGCTAGCCACGACCTGCTAGCCTCGGCCTGCTAGCCTCGGCCTGCTAGCCACGGCCTGCTAGCCTCGGCCTGCTAGCCACGACCTGCTAGCCTCGGCCTGCTAGCCTCGGCCTGCTAGCCACGGCCTGCTAGCCTCGGCCTGCTACCCTCGGCCTGCTAGCCACGGCCTGCTAGCCTCGGCCTGCTAGCCTCAGCCTGCTAGCCACAGCCTCCTAGCTTCGGCCTGCTAGCCTTGGCCTGCTAGCCTCGGCCTGCTAGCCTCGGCCTGCTAGCCACGGCCTGCTAGCCTCAGTTTGCTAGCCTCAGTTTGCTAGCCACGGCCTGCTAGCCTCGGCCTGCTAGCCTCAGCCTGCTAGCCACAGCCTCCTAGCTTCGGCCTGCTAGCCTCGGCCTGCTAGCCTCGGTCTGTTAGCCTCGGCCTGCTAGCCACAGTGTGCTCTCCTGGATTGCAAAGCCTAGGACTACAAGCTGCCTCCTTTGCCTCAGGTTTTAATAATAATAATAACCCTTGAACACTAATTCAGCTTGTCTTTACTGCATTTGGGTCCACCCGTTTTACCCCCGTGACAGATTCCATTTTAAAACAATCTGGGCTCGATACCCATCTTCCGGAAGGCAGACCTGAAGAGCACAGACTGATCTACTTGAAATTTAGAAATACAAATCGGTCAATCGCTATTTCAATCAATCGTTACATCACGGATGAAAATGTTCTTATTGCCCTTTCAATCAGGAAGTTGAGTCCTCAGAGATGCTGAGGAACTCACAATCTTCCAGGAAGTTGGGTTGACTGACAAAGCCGGACTTTGAAGCCGATGTTTCCTCCTGGATTCAACACACGGCCAGAAATGTTTGAGATCTAAAACAACACTTTGCAGAAAACACACCTCCCCCAAGGTCCAATAGGACTCTTTGTTTTAATCAATAAAGAACTTGATGATGATAAATGTGCTCTCTGGGCCGCTCTGAAGGTGCAAAAAGTAAATGTTGTCCACTGTGAACCAACCACAAAAGTTAAAATGTTTGGATTTATGAAAGTAACTAAAGCAGGGGAGTTACACTCATTTTTACTGAGGGTCAGCCACTTCATAATTATGGCTGCCCACACAGGGCCACCTTAATTACAGTGGCGGACCACATTAATATTGTGACCGACCACTTTAATGACATGGCAGGCCTCATTAAATAACATTCATTGACATAGCAGGCCACATAAATGATGTGACGGACAACATCAATTTATATGGTAGGCCACCTTGAATGACATGACGGGCCACATTAATGAACTGACCGACCACATGAATCATGTAATGAACAACATTATCGGACCACTTTAATGATGTGGTAGGCCACCTTGAATGACATGATGGGCAATAATAAATGAACTAACAGACCAAATTAATTATGTAATGGACCACATTATCAGACCACTTCAATGATGTGGTAGGCCACCTTGAATGACATGATGGACCACATGAATTATGTGACGGACCACATCATCAGACCACTTTAATGATGTGGTAGGCCACCTTAAATGACATGACGGGCCACATAAAGTTATTGACAGACCACGTGAATTATATAATGGACCACTGTATTAGATCACTTACATGATGTGGTAGGCCACTTTGAATGACATGATGGGCCACGTGAATTATGTAATGAACCACATTATCAGACCACTTGAATGAGATGATGGGCCACATAAATTTATTGACAGACCAAATTAATTATGTAATGGACCACATTATCAGACCACTTCAATGATGTGGTAGGCCAACTTGAATGACATGATGGACCACATGAATTATGTAATGGACTACATTATTAGATCACTTAAATGACGTGGTAGGCCACCTTGAATGACATGACGGGCCATTTAATTAACTGACAGACCCCATGAACTATGTGATGGACAACATTATCAGACCACTTTAATGATGTGGTAGGCCACTTTGAATGACATGATGGGCCACATGAATTATGTGATTGACCACATTATCAGACCACTTCAATGATGTGATAGGCCACATTGAATGACATGATGGGCCACATGAATTATGTAATGAACCACATTATCAGACCACTTGAATGAGATGATAGGCCACATTGAATGACATGATGGGCCACATAAAAGAATGACAGACCACATGAATTATGTAATGGACCACATTATCAGACCACTTCAATGATGTGGTAGGCCACTTTGAATGACTTAATGGGCCACATGAATTATGTAATGGACCACTGTATTAGATCACTTACATGATGTGGTAGGCCACTTGGAATGACATGACGGGCCACCTTAATTAACTGACAGACCCCATGAATTATGTGATGGACCACATTATCAGACCACTTTAATGATGTGGTAGGCCACTTTGAATGACATGATGGGCCACATGAATTATGTAATGGACCACTGTATTAGATCACTTACATGATGTGGTAGGCCACATTGAATGACATGACAGGCCACATTAATGAACTGACAGACCCCATCAATTATGTGATGGACCACATTATCAGACCACTTTAATGACATGGCGGGCAATAATAAATGAACTGACAAAACCAGATGAATTATGTAATGGACCACATTATCAGACCACTTTAATGATGTGGTAGGCCAATTTGAATGACTTGATGGGCCACATGAATTATGTAATGGACCACATTATCAGACCACTTCAATAATGTGGTAGGCCAACTTGAATGAAATGGCAGGCCACCTGAATTATGTAATGAACCACATTATCAGACCACTTCAATGATGTGGTAGGCCACATTGAATGACATGATGGGCCACATAAAAGAACTGACAGACAACATAAATTATGTAATGGACCACGTTATCAGACCACTTTAATGATGTGGTAGGCCACTTTGAATGACTTGATGGGCCACATGAATTATGTAATGGACAACATTATCAGACCACTTTAATGATGTGGTAGGCCACTTTGAATGACTTTATGGGCCACATGAATTATGTAATGGCCAACATTATCAGACCACTTCAATGACGTGGTAGGCCACTTTGAATGACATGATGGACCACATGAATTATGTAATGGACCACATTATCGGACCACTTTAATGATGTGGTAGGCCACATTGAATGACATGATGGACCCCGTGAATTATGTAATTGACCACATTATCAGACCACTTCAATAATGTGGTAGGCCACCTTGAATGAAATGGCGGGCCACATGAATTATGTAATGAACCAGATTATCAGACCACTTCAATGATGTGGTAGGCCATGTTGAATGAGATGATGGGCCATCTTAATTAACTGACAGACCCCATGAATTATGTAATGGACCACATTATCATACCACTTTAATGATGTGGTAGGCCACTTTGAATGACATGATGGGCCACATGAATTATGTAATGGACCACTGTATTAGATCACTTACATGATGTGGTAGGTCACCTTGAATGACATGACGGGCCACATTAATTAACTGACAGACCCCATGAATTATGTGATGGACCACATTATCAGACCACTTCAAAGATGTTGTAGGCCACATAAATGATGTGACGACTACATTAAATGACTGACGGACAAGGTTAAATGACGTCACAGACCATTTTAGATGTTGTGCTAGGTCACATTCAATGAAATGTCAGGCCACTTGAATGAGGTGACCTGGCGGCCCAGTTCTGGCTCTCTGACCTTGAGTTCGACACGTTTGTACCAGAAGATTTGAGGGCGGAACATTGCTTAAATGCTTTAAATAAAGATTGTTCTGGTTCATTCGGATTAAGGAACGTATTCCACCTCACACCCGAACTGTGCCCAAGACCACCTCGACCAGCAGACCCGGACTGTACACTTGTCTTCACGGAATCGAACCAAAGTTTGGGGGTCAGACGTCCTTCATGCAGACTGAGGACTCAAGTGTGAAAAGGTCCTATATTTCCTGAAGGTGGGAATAGTTTGTTGTCTGTATGTTCACCTGTAGCTGTCTCACCCTTCATGTCATGGTGCACCTGTAGCTGTCTCACCCTTCATGTCATGGTGCACCTGTAGCTGTCTCACCCTTCATGTCATGGTGCACGTGTAGCTGTCTCACCCTTCATGTCATGGTGCACCTGTAGCTGTCTCACCCTTCATGTCATGGTGCACCTGTAGCTGTCTCACCCTTCATGTCATGGTGCACGTGTAGCTGTCTCACCCTTCATGTCATGGTGCACCTGTAGCTGTCTCACCCTTCATGTCATGGTGCACGTGTAGCTGTCTCACCCTTCATGTCATGGTGCACCTGTAGCTGTCTCACCCTTCATGTCATGGTGCACCTGTAGCTGTCTCACCCTTCATGTCATGGTGCACGTGTAGCTGTCTCACCCTTCATGTCATGGTGCACGTGTAGCTGTCTCACCCTTCATGTCATGGTGCACGTGTAGCTGTCTCACCCTTCATGTCATGGTGCACGTGTAGCTGTCTCACCCTTCATGTCATGGTGCACCTGTAGCTGTCTCACCCTTCATGTCATAGTGCACCTGTAGCTGTCTCACCCTTCATGTCATGGTGCACCTGTAGCTGTCTCACCCTTCATGTCATAGTGCACCTGTAGCTGTCTCACCCTTCATGTCATGGTGCACCTGTAGCTGTCTCACCCTTCATGTCATAGTGCACCTGTAGCTGTCTCACCCTTCATGTCATGGTGCACGTGTAGCTGTCTCACCCTTCATGTCATGGTGCACGTGTAGCTGTCTCACCCTTCATGTCATAGTGCACCTGTAGCTGTCTCACCCTTCATGTCATGGTGCACCTGTAGCTGTCTCACCCTTCATGTCATAGTGCACCTGTAGCTGTCTCACCCTTCATGTCATGCGAGCCCAGACCCTGAAAGGCTCTGCAGTATAGAAAATGGATTCCTACGCAGACTGACATCACACCCAACCCACCACAGCCTCTCAAAGAGATATCAGTCAGATGTAACATAAACAGAGGGGGGGGGGGGTGACTTGCCAATTGGCACTCAGCTGGACAAAGAGTGGGCACATGGTTAGCTTTGGAAAAGGGATCAAGACTTCAGGCTTGGAGTGGAAACGAGTCCCTAGACCAAGGGTGTCCAACCCACTGCACGCGAGCTAGGCTCCCCTTTTCTGAGTTCCTCCTCACACGGTTGCAAGTTTGAATACGCATTGATAGAAGTGGTGAGACTGTCATGATCCGTCACCCGGGTCATGGCATGATTTGGGTTTGGTAGTTTTTGTGTTAGTCTTTTTCCTGGGTGCACCCTCTTTCCCTGTTTTCTGTTGGTTGCCATGGGCACTGATTCTCCTCACCTGTCTTAGTCTTGCAATTAGTGTTCCCAACAAGTGTTTTGATGGACCGCTCGTCGGGACCCAGGATGGACCGCTCGCCTGTATCGGTTGGGGACATCTCTACGCTGCTGATCCGCTTGAGATGGTTTCCTGTGGACGGGACTCTCGCTGCTGTCTTGGAGCCACTATGGATTGAACTTTCACAGTATCATGTTAGACCCGCTCGACATCCATTGCTTTCGGTCCCCTAGGGGGGGGGGTTGCCCACATCTGAGGTCCTCTCCAAGGTTTCTCATAGTCAGCATTGTCACTGGCGTCCCACTGGATGTGAATTCTCCCTGCCCACTGGGTGTGAGTTTTCCTTGCCCTTTTGTGGGTTCTTCCGAGGATGTTGTAGTCGTAATGATTTGTGCAGTCCTTTGAGACATTTGTGATTTGGGGCTATATAAATAAACATTGATTGATTGATTGTTGGTTAATCCCTCCCCTTTATAGTTTCCTGTCACCCAGCATTAGTCGCTGGGTCAATGTGTGCTATAAGCAACAGTTACATTCTCCTGGTTTTCTCCTCGCTCTACTGATCTTTGTACACACTAGCATTCCCCGTTTTTCACCCTTGGTGACATTTTGGTGTTCTTTAGCTCCACGCTCGCTAGCGTCTGCAGTTTTGTATTTTTGTTCTGCGGTTAATTTATTAAAGAAAGCTTAATCTTACCTCTACGCCGTTCATGTTTGTTTCCTGCATCGGAGGAAACACGACAATCGCAGCTACCGTATTTCCTTGAATTGCCGCCGGGGCGCTAATTAATTTAAAACCTCTTCTCACTCCGGCGTTTACCAAATAGTGCTGGGATCGGCAGTTCTTTTGACTGTACTGAATCACTAGATTCAGTTCCTTAAATTGATTCGTTCAAAAAATGTGTTCACCGAGTCACTTCTGCAGCAACAGTTCTGTGTGCAGGTCGGGGAATCATGAGTCAGTCAGTAACAGCTTCCCCATCGGCAGATCTCGGTGTGTGTCAGTTCGCCAACGACAACGACACAAGTCCTCAGCACACAATGAACGACGAGGGTTCAGTGGGTCACAGAAAGCGCCAGTTCCACTCACACCGGCATGGTCGCTCAACTCAACTGAGAAAGGAACGAATCAGTTCATGAAGTGATTGGGTTCAGTACGTTCACTCAAAAGATTCCTTCGTTGGAACAAATCGTTCGCGAACGACACAACACTATTACCAAGGGCATGCAGTAAATTTAGGCCTGCGCTTATAAATTTGAGTGTGATGTAAGGATACCATCATGAAAAGCACATTTAATTAAAAAAACTTTATTATGGTCTTCCCTTCACTTATAAATGAAGTCCATGCTCAGATAACCAGTTCAAACAGGAGATAAGTGGAGGACAGAAGAAGTTAAAGGTTTGCGAGATCCAGAAGTCTTGCTATTTTGCAGGCGATCAAATACTTAGTTGACGCAGGAATCTATAAATGCATTCTTTAAAAACCCTACAATGTGATTTCCTGTGTTTTCCTTTCACATTCTGTCCCACAGTTGAAGTGTACCTATGATGAAAATTGCAGACCTCCGTCAGCATTTTAAGCGGAGGACTCGCACAATCGCTGGCTGATTAAATACTTTGTCACAGTATTTCCAGAGTGCAACACATGTTGGGTGGTCCAGCGCCCACGACTACCAACAGGAGAATAAGACAGGGCTCTACCAGCTGCATGCCTACCAGGCTCGGCAAGTGCGTGCAAACTGTGAGAGCATTTTGTGGCGGTGTACACGCAAACTGAAAGAAGAATGCTTGCACATTGGGCTGCACACTTTTGCACACTTCCAGTGGTGTGTCCAGACTTTTGTTTTCCAGGTGTGGTCCTAGTTCTGCAGGGTTGGCACCCATAAAACAGTCAGTCTACCACAGGAGCAGCTGGAGCTTTTAGACTTACCGCATTTCCTTGAATTGCCGCCGGGGCGCTAATTATTTTAAAATCTCTTCTCACTCCGGCACTTACCAAAGGCATGCGGTAAATTTAGGCCTGCGCTTATAAATTTGAGTGTGATGTAAGGATACCATCATGAAAAGCACATTTAGTAAAAAAAACCCTTATCTTTACGTATAAATGAAGTCCATGCGCAGCTCCTTCTGATCAAAGGCATCAATAACTTGTTTATAGAAATCTTCCTTATCTTTCTTCAGTTTTAAGTCTCTCTGTCTCGATGGAGATCTTCCCTTATTATCTCTTGCTTCGATTGAAAGTCCAGTTTAGAAAACGGTTTTATTTTAAATATGTAATCCTCCATGTTAAAAGTGCAAGCGAGAGGAAAAAATAAACACTTGCTGCTTGTTGTCACTTCTAGTGAATTAGTGACGTGAATTATATTTATATAGCGCTTTTCTCTAGTGACTCAAAGCGCTTTACATAGTGAAACCCAATTTCTAAGTTACATTTAAACCAGTGTGGGTGGCACTGGGAGCAGGTGGGTAAAGTGTCTTGCTCAAGGACACAACGGCAGTGACTAGGATGGCACAAGCGGGAATCGAACCTGCAACCCTCAAGTTGCTGGCACGGCCGCTCTACCAACCGAGCTAAACCCCCCTTCTTCTGCAGCCGAGTAGTCGCAAGAAGGATCACTAGCGCCCTCTACCACCAGGAGGCGGGAGTGATTTAGTGACTCATATTTGACACACGCAGCTACGGTATATTAATAAAACATAGCTGCTTACTGTTCTTTTTAGCATATTCAATAGCTTGGACCTTAAATCCTACGGAATAGCTCTTAATCTTCTTCCCTTTATGTGATTTCAAATGATTGAAATCAGCCTCCTCCATTTTGAAAATGATGACAGGTGAAGTGTCACTCGTGATGAGTTTGACCCTGCGGAACTTCTAGGCATATGCTAATTATTTGGCGAAACGGGTTTGACCCGGCGGAAATTGTAGACATGCGATAATAAAAATAATATTTTGCGAAACAAGTTTGACCCGACAGTAATTCTAGACAGGTGCATACTATATACCCGGCGGCAATTCAAGGAAATACGGTATATATAAACACAATTTGATTTTTGTAACCTAATGTGGCCTCGCCAGTTAAAAAGTTTGGGTAGCCCTACTTTAAATTTGACTTATTATACATACAATCAGATCAATGTGCAGGACACTAAATTTAATAAAACATATTTTACAGCTATTTCTATCCTGCATTTATTTATGACTTGTATTTGCTGCTATGATTAGGTGGAGTGGCCCCAACACGATGTAACCGTCGTTGCCTCATCACCCAGTTTCCAGTCACACGGAAGCTATAAATACCTCAGTAAACATGTCAATTATGAGCTAATCCCATTTGTGTGCTTCCTCCCGAAATATCAACTCCCACGGCCACTAGAAGCGGCCAATCACGGCCCGAGTGTCCGCCAGACCGCCTGCAGCCTCACGCTGACACCAGAACATGCAGAGACGGTACATGCGGCGTCAGAGTGACAGCTATAATGTTCCCTCCTTTTTTCTTGGGGAAACTTTGTGGAATTAGCTTCTCCTAGAAGGTGAATTCATGCTTTTGAAAGTTGCCGGCATCAGAGGAGGAGCCGCACACCAGGCCGTGCACCCTCAAACTTCTGAGCCAACACCATATCTTTCCTTCTCACGTGCCGTTGATGCATGTTGTGTTTCACAATATCAATCAATCAATGTTTACTTATATAGCCCTAAATCACTAGTGTCTCAAAGGGCTGCACAAACCACTACGACATCCTCGGTAGGCCCACATAAGGGCAAGGAAAACTCACACCCAGTGGGACGTCGGTGACAATGATGACTATGAGAACCTTGGAGAGGAGGAAAGCAATGGATGTCGAGCGGGTCTAACATGATACTGTGAAAGTTCAATCCATAATGGATCCAACACAGTCGCGAGAGTCCAGTCCTAAGCGGATCCAACACAGCAGCGAGAGTCCCGTTCACAGCGGAGCCAGCAGGAAACCATCCCAAGCGGAGGCGGATCAGCAGCGCAGATATGTCCCCAGCCGATACACAGGCAAGCAGTACATGGCCACCGGATCGGACCGGACCCCCTCCACAAAGGAGAGTGGGACATAGGAGAAAAAGAAAAGAAACGGCAGATCAACTGGTCTAAAAAGGAGGTCTATTTAAAGGCGAGAGTATACAGATGAGTTTTAAGGTGAGACTTAAATGCTTCTACTGAGGTGGCATCTCCAA
The DNA here is from genome assembly GCF_033978795.1 of Nerophis ophidion. Taxonomy (NCBI): domain Eukaryota; kingdom Metazoa; phylum Chordata; class Actinopteri; order Syngnathiformes; family Syngnathidae; genus Nerophis; species Nerophis ophidion. The sequence goes on along the minus strand of NC_084617.1, from coordinate 76,577,510 downwards.
CTGTTACCGGGAGGGCATTCCAGAGTACTGGAGCCCGAAATGAAAACGCTCTATAGCCCGCAGACATTTTTTGGGCAAATTTATACAGTGCATCCGAAAAGTATTAACAGCGCTTGACTTTTTCCACATTTTGTTATATCACAGCGCTATTCCGAACTAGAATTTCATTTTTGCCCTGAAAATTTTAAACACAATTCCCCAAAATGACAACGTGATTAGATTTATTTTAAAATGTTTTTACATTTACACAGTGCATCCAAAAAGTATTCACAGTGCTTGACTTTTTCTATATTTTGTTATGTCACAGGACTATTCCAAAATGGAATCATTTCATTTTTGCCCTGAAAATTCTAAACACAATTCCCCATTATGACAATGTGATTCAATTTTTATTTTTATTTTTGCAAATGTACACAGTGCATCCGAAAAGTTTTCACAGCGCTTGACCTTTTCCACATTTTGTTATATCACAGCACTATTCCAAACTAGAATTTAATTTTGGCCCTGAAAATTTTAAACACAATTCCCCATAATGACAACATGATTCGATTTATTTTAAAATGTTCGTAAATTTACACAGTGCATTCTAAAAGTATTCACAGCGCTTGACTTTTTCCACATTTTTGTTATGTCACAGCGCTATGCATAAATGGAATAATTTAATTTTTGTCCTAAAAATTCCAAACACAATTCCCCATTATGACAATGTGATTCCATTTTTATTTTTACTTTTGCAAATTTACACAGTGCATCCGAAAAGTTTTCACAGCGCTTGACCTTTTCCACATTTTGTTATGTCACAGCGCAATTCTAAAATGTAATAAATTCATCTTTGTCCTGAAAAAACTACATACAAGACCCCGTAATTTAATTTTTTATTTTCGCTAATTTATTGAAAATTAAAAACTAAAAAAATCACATGTACATAAATACTCACAGCCTTTGCTCAATACTTAGTTGATGCACCTTAAGACAGCAAGTCTATTTGAATAGGATGCCACACAATTGGCACACCTATATTTGAGCAGTTTCGCCCATTCCTCTTTCCCATTTTCCCAGCTGGCAGTCTGTTCTGGTTGGTTCAATGAAGAAACCAGGTCACTGTTATCAATCATTTGATGTTCATGACTTTGTTCTGACTCACTGTCAAAGGAGAACACACTCCCACGCTCGACTGGCAAAAAGTTGGCCTGCAAAATCAGGTTTCTGTGGACTACTTTCTCTTGCCCTGTGTCAGGGTGTGGGATCCGCTAAGTGTGGCACCTTGAATCCCACCTTGACTCCCATGTCAGCTAATTTCTTTGGACCACGGCTGCATCAGTTGGTTAAAAGACCAGGATCCATGACCTCCCTCTTCAATGTCCGCAGCCTTAGTTGCTCTGTTGTACAAGTATGCTCGACGTCGCCAGCTGGATTCAGCATTGGCTTGGACCAGAGTGAGGGCTTCCCTTGGATCACTCCTCATGCGATTGATATAACTGTTAGAGTCAACAAAGTCTGTCTTTTTCCAGCATGTGGAACATGAAATGCACAGGTAGTTTGGTGATCTGTCCAGACATTGGGAAAAAGGGAGCTTGCCCAGTTGACTCATGGGCAGTGCAGTTGTAAGCAAAGGTCAGCGTCGTCCACATCTGTGGCCATCTTCCCCTTTCTCTAGGGGACAATGATCTGATCATGTTTCCTAAGGTTCTGTTGAACCTCTCGGTGTGACCATTGCCCATGGGGTGATAAGGCGTTGTTCTCGACTTTTTCACCCAACAACGAGCAACTCTTTGATCAGTTGGCTTTCGAAATTTGCTCCTTGACCCGACTGGACTTGTTCCGGGAATCCATAGACACAGAATTATCTGTCCAATAGTTGTCGTGCAACCTGTTTTGCTGACTGGTCAGAGCATTTGAAGGCATGAGCCAGCCAAGTGAAATGGTTTGTCACAACTAAGACAGCCACAGTCCACAATCATTTCATCTCTTCTGCCGACCAAAAATCGAGACGGACCAACTCTAAAGGGCTGGAGGTCTTGATACTTTCAAGCAGGGTACAGCTTTCAGTTTCAAGGGTCTTGCTGACAACGCATTGTTTGCAACACTTGACATAATCTCGAATATCACTTTCCATGCTAGCCCATAAAAATATCTGTCTCGCCTGGTACAAGGTACAGCTCTGCCACTGATAGCCAGCTGCATCATGGACACCTTGCAGGACTTGACTGACCAAGCAGGAAGGTACTGATTTTGTTTTCTTTTAGTGAGTAGGTCCTTACACACTCTGTTGTCAGGTTCAAACACTGATGACATCAATTAAACAAGACAAAAGGCAAAGAATCAAACAGAGACAGAATTCAATTTGGACTCAGATCTGAGGAGACACATGGTCACTGTACTCTCTGTACAGTCTTGCACCACGCTCTGGCCCAAGATTGTACTCCTCCTTCTTTATTTGACTTTCTCCCCCCTCCTTCCTACAGCTGCTTCCCTAGGGAAGTGGGTCGTAAACAGCGTTGCCTTCGGTTACCGAACAGTTCGAAGAGAGTTTGTCAAATAGTTCAAAAAGAGTTCCATAAAATAGTTCAAATAGAGTCCCATAAAATAGTTCAAAGAGAGTTCCATAAAATACTTCAAAAAGAGTTTGTAAAATACTTCAAGAAGAGTTCCTCTGGAAGTTGGGCAGATCTGTCCGCTTTGAAGTCCCAGTGGAGTTTTATGAGTCTTCTTCTTGGTTGGTTTCAAAGACAGTCTTCTTGTCAGGAACACAATGTAATACAAAGTTTTTTGTGATAATTTAGAAACAAATATTCTAACACTGTACAACATATGCTATCCAGAACTTTCCATTTTTGCCACTGTCTCAGAGTTTTGAGCACTTTCAACGAAAGTCTAGCTCGCTCACTTCTTGATGGTCGCCTTCCATCCATCATCCATCATCTTCCGCTTATCCGAGGTCGGGTCGCGGGGGCAAAAGCCTAAGCAGGGAAACCCAGACTTCCCTCTCCCCAGCCACTTCGTCTAGCTCTTCCCGGGGGATCCCGAGGCGTTCCCAGGCCAGCCGGGAGACATAGTCTTCCCAACGTGTCCTGGGTCTTCCCCGTGGCCTCCTACCGGTTGGACGTGCCCTAAACACCTCCCTAGGGAGGCGTTCGGGTGGCATCCTGACCAGATGCCCGAACCACCTCATCTGGCTCCTCTCGATGTGAAGGAGCAGCGGCTTTACTTTGAGTTCCTCCCGGATGGCAGAGCTTCTCACCCTATCTCTAAGGGAGAGACCCGCCACACGGCGGAGGAAACTCATTTCGGCCGCTTGTACCCGTGATCTTATCCTTTCGGTCATGACCCAAAGCTCATGACCATAGGTGAGGATGGGAACGTAGATCGACCGGTAAATTGAGAGCTTTGCCTTCCGGCTCAGCTCCTTCTTCACCACAACGGATCGGTACAACGTCCGCATTACTGAAGACGCCGCACCGATCCGCCTGTCGATCTCACGATCCACTCTTCCCTCACTCGTGAACAAGACTCGTAGGTACTTGAACTCCTCCACTTGGGGCAGGGTCTCCTCCCCAACCCGGAGATGGCACTCCACCCTTTTCCGGGCGAGAACCATGGACTCGGACTTGGAGGTGCTGATTCTCATTCCGGTCGCTTCACACTCGGCTGCGAACCGATCCAGCGAGAGCTGAAGATCCCGGTCGCCTTCCACGGATGAAAAACGGGAAGACCTGCGATACTGTGGCATCATTCTCCAGTTCGCCTTGAAGCCCTTGGAATGAAATGACTGGCAGTGCATCCTGGCCTGCTGGCACCAAGTTCTCCAAGTCTTGCGCAAGCCAAGAGACCACCATTTGTGCGGCTCTCTGGTCCTACTCAGCATGACCTGTCAGTATAGTCTAAGTCTTAGTCCAAGCCCAAGTATAGCAGAAACTTCCTCTTCAGACAAGCAGCAACAATCAATGTTCCCGGGAGGCCGAGATGTCAGACTGATGATTGGCAGCGGCCATGACATCCTGTTGACTGAACACTCCTGAATGTGTTGTGACTCTTCTAACTAGGTTCCATAGTCCTCTGTCATCAGCCTCTGGCAGATACAGGTCTTGACAAAGGGCCGCCTGCTTAAGGCATCAGCAACAATGTTCTTACTACCAGGTATATATTTGAGACTGAAGTTTTACGGTGACAGTTTGGCTACCCATCTCTGCTCACATGCATCAAGTTTGGGCTTTGTAAGGATCTAGTTCACAGACAGACCACTTAAGAGCCAAAAATTTGAGGCGATGGGCAGGGTAGGTTCCTCAGAGGGCGAGTCAGTGCTTTACTCGCCCCTTCCTGGACTTGATAGCACTGCACCATAATCCATCCTGAGAAGCATCTGTGGACAGGATAAAAGGGAGACTGAAGTACAACAGACTTGAGCAGGCAAGTTTTCCGATGTTCAAAAGAACTGCGATGTTCGTCTCTCCAGTCGCTGGGATGTCAGTATTTGAACGCAGCTCGGCTTTGGCATTTTATTTTTTTCCTTTAGATGCAGCAGTGAGGCCAAACAAGGGTTTAGCTACTCTGGAGCAATCACACATGAACTGCTGATAGTACATAACCATGCCCAGCAGTGATCTGATCCATGTTCCAGAGCTTAGGGCCCGTCTCCCCTGGTTTTAAGTCTGGTCTTGGGCACCACGAGCTGGAACTGGCTCTCGGGGACCTCAGAGCGTGGGCATTTGAATGAGGTCCGAGATGTAATGAGGTGCCAGTCCATACAAAGCTTTAAAAGCAAACAGCAAGATTTTAAAATCAATTCCAAAATGAACAGGGAGTCAGTGTAAAGTCTCAAGGTTTGGGAGATTTATGTTCGCGTTTCCTTTTAAAAGTCGTGCTGCTGCAATAAAAACATACACTTTCATTATCGTATTTCCTTGAATTGCAAAACCTCTTCTCACTCCGGCGCTTACCAAAGGCATGCGGTAAATTTAGGCCTTCGCTTATAAATTTGAGTGTGATGTAAGGATACCATCATGACAAGCACATTTAATAAAAAAAACGTTATTATGGTCTTACCTTTACTTATAAATGAAGTCCATGTGCAGCTCCTTCTGATCAAAAATCTTCGATAACTTGTTTATAGAAGTCTTCCTTATCTTTCTTCAGTTTTAAAAGTCTCTCTGTCTCGATGTAGATCTTCCTTTATTACCTCCTGCTTCGATTGAAAGTCCAGTTTAGAAAACTGTTTTATTTTAGATATGTAATCCTCCATGTTAAAAGTGCAAGCGAGAGGAAAAAATAAAGGATCGCTGCTCACTCTTGCTGCTTGTTGTCACTTCTTCTGCAGCCGAGTAGTCGCAAGAAGGATCACTAGCGGGAGTCATTTAATGACTCATATTTGACACACGCAGCCACGGTATATTAACAAAACATAGCTGCTTACTGTTCTTTTTAGCATATTCAATAGCTTAGGCCTTAAATCCTACTGAATAGCTCTTAATCTTCTTCCCTTTATGCAATTTCAAATGATTTAAATCAGCCTCCTCCATTTTGAAAATGATGACAGGTGAAGTGTCACTCGTGACGTGACGAGTTTGACCCTGCGGAAATTCTAGGCATATGCTAATTATTTGGCGAAACGAGTTTGACCCAGTGGAAATTCTAGACATGCGCTAATAAAAATAATATTTTGCAAAACTAGTTTGACCCGGCATTAATCCTGAGCCGGCGGTAATGTTAAGCATGCGCTAATTATTTTGCAAAACGAGTTTGACCCGGCAGTAATTCTAGTCAGGCGCATACTATATACCTGGCGGCAATTGAAGGAAATACGGTATACAGTTTTATGAACAAATATGCTTTTTGTATGAAATATTCATTTTATAAATAGACAGGCTCCAGTCCCCCATTTTCTCCTTGAAAACAAGTGAAGCTTTATGAGGTCCTGATAGAAGTCCCTGAGCAGGTGTTGAGGGAGGTGGACCTCACGCTGCTTCCTAAGTGCAGTCTTTGTTGCGCTTTCACCCCCTGCTGAGATGTTTGTGGACCTGAAGACACTCACACCTCAGCAGCCGTCCTCCTTTTCAGCAGCAGAGCAGGGGGCCCACTAATCAATCTTCTAAAGACAACATCTCCTTGGTTTTCTTTTTTGTTCAAGTCCAGGTTGTGTCCACGTGGTCCTGGACATCGTCCCTGCAGGCTCGCCATGGTCTTTGATTCAGTTCTATGGTGTCTTGTTGCTGAGGAAGTTCATTAACCAGGTGGACAGCAAGCTGCAGTAGGTGAGGTACTAGTTAGTGGGGTGTAGAGAGCTGCAGTAGGTAAGGTACTAGTTAGTGGGGTGTAGAGAGCTGCAGTAGGCAAAGTACTAGTTAGTGGGGTGTAGAGATCTGCAGTAGGTAAAGTACTAGTTAGTGGGGTGTAGAGAGCTGCAGTAGGTGAGGTACTAGTTAGTGGGGTGTAGAGAGCTGCAGTAGGTGAGGTACTAGTTAGTGGGGTGTGGAGAGCTGCAATAGGTGAGGTACTAGTTAGTGGGGTGTAGAGAGCTGCAGTAGGTGAGGTACTAGTTAGTGGGGTGTAGAGAGCTGCAGTAGGTGAGGTACTAGTTAGTGGGCTGTAGAGAGCTGCAGTAGGCAAAGTACTAGTTAGTGGGGTATAGAGATCTGCAGTAGGTAAAGTACTAGTTAGTGGGGTGTAGAGAGCTGCAGTAGGCAAAGTACTAGTTAGTGGGGTGTAGAGATCTGCAGTAGGTAAAGTACTAGTTAGTGGGGTGTAGAGAGCTGCAGTAGGTGAGGTACTAGTTAGTGGGGTGTAGAGAGCTGCAGTAGGTGAGGTACTAGTTAGTGGGGTGTGGAGAGCTGCAATAGGTGAGGTACTAGTTAGTGGGGTGTAGAGAGCTGCAGTAGGTGAGGTACTAGTTAGTGGGGTGTAGAGAGCTGCAGTAGGTGAGGTACTAGTTAGTGGGGTGTGGAGAGCTGCAATAGGTGAGGTACTAGTTAGTGGGCTGTAGAGAGCTGCAGTAGGCAAAGTACTAGTTAGTGGGGTATAGAGATCTGCAGTAGGTAAAGTACTAGTTAGTGGGGTGTAGAGAGCTGCAGTAGGCAAAGTACTAGTTAGTGGGGTATAGAGATCTGCAGTAGGTAAAGTACTAGTTAGTGGGGTGTAGAGAGCTGCAGTAGGTAAGGTACTAGTTAGTGGGGTGTAGAGAGCTGCAGTAGGTAAGGTACTAGTTAGTGGGGTGTGGAGAGCTGCAGTAGGTAAAGTACTAGTTAGTGGGGTGTAGAGATCTGCAGTAGGTAAAGTACTAGTTAGTGGGGTGTAGAGAGCTGCAGTAGGTAAGGTACTAGTTAGTGGGGTGTAGAGAGCTATAGTAAGTATTGTACTAGTTAGTGTGGTGTAGAGAGCTGCAGTAGGTAAGGTACTAGTTAGTGGGGTGTAGAGAGCTTCAGTAGGTAAGGTACTAGTTAGTGGGGTGTAGATAGCTGCAGTAGGTATTGTACTAGTTAGTGGGGTGTAGAGAGCTTCAGTAGGTATTGTACTAGTTAGTGGGGTGTAGAGAGCTGCAGTAGGTAAGGTACTAGTTAGTGGGGTGTAGAGAGCTTCAGTAGGTATTGTACTAGTTAGTGGGGTGTAGAGAGCTGCAGTAGGTGAGGTACTAGTTAGTGGGGTGTAGAGAGCTGCAGTAGGTAAGGTACTAGTTAGTGGGGTGTAGAGAGCTGCAGTAGGTAAGGTACTAGTTAGTGGGGTGTAGAGAGCTGCAGTAGGTAAGGTACTAGTTAGTGGGGTGTAGAGAGCTGCAGTAGGTAGTGTACTAGTTAGTGGGGTGTAGAGAGCTGCAGTAGGTAAGGTACTAGTTAGTGGGGTGTAGAGAGCTGCAGTAGGCAAAGTACTAGTTAGTGGGGTGTAGAGATCTGCAGTAGGTAAAGTACTAGTTAGTGGGGTGTAGAGAGCTGCAGTAGGTGAGGTACTAGTTAGTGGGGTGTAGAGAGCTGCAGTAGGTGAGGTACTAGTTAGTGGGGTGTAGAGAGCTGCAGTAGGTGAGGTACTAGTTAGTGGGGTGTAGAGAGCTGCAGTAGGTAAGGTACTAGTTAGTGGGGTGTAGAGAGCTGCAGTAGGTGAGGTACTAGTTAGTGGGGTGTAGAGAGCTGCAGTAGGTAAAGTACTAGTTAGTGGGGTGTAGAGAGCTGCAGTAGGTGAGGTACTAGTTAGTGGGGTGTAGAGAGCTGCAGTAGGTAAGGTACTAGTTAGTGGGGTGTAGATAGCTGCAGTAGGTAGTGTACTAGTTAGTGGGGTGTAGAGAGCTTCAGTAGGTAAGGTACTAGTTAGTGGGGTGTAGAGAGCTGCAGTAGGTAAAGTACTAGTTAGTGGGGTGTAGAGAGCTGCAGTAGGTGAGGTACTAGTTAGTGGGGTGTAGAGAGCTGCAGTAGGTGAGGTACTAGTTAGTGGGGTGTAGAGATCTGCAGTAGGTAAAGTACTAGTTAGTGGGGTGTAGAGAGCTGCAGTAGGTAAAGTACTAGTTAGTGGGGTGTAGAGAGCTTCAGTAGGTATTGTACTAGTTAGTGGGGTGTAGAGAGCTGCAGTAGGTGAGGTACTAGTTAGTGGGGTGTAGAGAGCTGCAGTAGGTAAGGTACTAGTTAGTGGGGTGTAGAGAGCTTCAGTAGGTATTGTACTAGTTAGTGGGGTGTAGAGAGCTGCAGTAGGTAAGGTACTAGTTAGTGGGGTGTAGAGAGCTGCAGTAGGTAAGGTACTAGTTAGTGGGGTGTAGAGAGCTGCAGTAGGTGAGGTACTAGTTAGTGGGGTGTAGAGAGCTTCAGTAAGTATTGTACTAGTTAGTGGGGTGTAGACAGCTGCAGTAGGTAAGGTACTAGTTAGTGGGGTGTAGAGAGCTGCAGTAGGTGAGGTACTAGTTAGTGGGGTGTAGAGAGCTGCAGTAGGTAAGGTACTAGTTAGTTAGGTGTAGAGAGCTGCAGTAGGTAAGGTACTAGTTAGTGGGGTGTGGAGAGCTGCAGTAGGTAAGGTACTAGTTAGTGGGGTGTAGATAAGTGCAGTAGGTAGTGTACTAGTTAGTGGGGTGTAGAGAGCTGCAGTAGGTGATGTACTAGTTAGTGGGGTGTAGAGAGTTGCTATGGTGACATCAAACTAGGTCGGATGGAAGTCAACAAGGATTTTAATGTGAGAGATGAAGAATCTCTCAAAAAGATCTGTGTTAAAGTGAGATATTGTGCAGGTTCTTCCTGAACTTAAGGAAGAGGGAAACCACAGACGGCTGTGGCAAGATGTTGGTGAAGAACTGTGATCTCTGCTGTCCGGGCCTTGTTTACCCTGCCTGTGACGAGGAATGAGAACTGATAGTCGATAGTTCCAAATCCACTTAAAGCAGGGTGCACACCTCGCTGTAGAGTCATGTCGCAGCAGCAACACAGGAGAGAACAGCCAACGTATGACCATGCAGGTCTTCCACCCATAGGACTATCTCCCAGTCTGACCCTGCAGGTCTTCCACCCATAGGACTATCTCCCAGTCTGACCATGCAGGTCTTCCCCCCCTTGTGACTATCTCCCAGTCTGACCCTGCAGGTCTTCCCCCATGTGACTATCTCCCAGTCTGACCATGCAGGTCTTCCCCCATGTGACTATCTCCCAGTCTGACCATGCAGGTCTTCCCCCCATGTGACTATCTCCTAGTCTGTGGTGTCAGAACAGTCCAAGTCCAAGACTGCTTTACAACTGCTCTTTATGTACAGATTACAGGTTTATGGGCAGGGATCAGGAACAGAGTGATAATCTGAAGGTCATAAAATCATCAAGTCCAGGATGTGGTGTGAGGATGGTCATGTAGACATCTGGAGTGGTAATGTTTGACAGTCTTACTGGATGTTCGGAAAACATGAACACAAAACACCAGGACTGCGTCTGTCAGTTATATCACCGTATTTCCTTGAATTGCCGCCAGGTATATAGTATGCGCCTGCCTATATTTACTGCCGGGTCAAACTCTTTTCGCAAAATATAATTTTTATTAGCGCATGTCTAGAATTTCCACCGGGTCAAACTCGTCACGTCACGAGTGACACTTCACCTGTCATCATTTTCAAAATGGAGGAGGCTTATTTAAATCATTTGAAATCGCATAAAGGGAAGAAGATTAAGAGCTATTCAGTAGGATTTAAGGTCCAAGCTATTGAATATGCTAAAAAGAACAGTAAGCAGATATGTTTTATTAATATACCGTAGCTGCGTGTGTCAAATATGAGTCATTAAATGACTCCCGCCTCCTCGTGGTAGAGGGCGCTAGTGATCCTTCTTGCGACTACTCGGCTGCAGAAGAAGTGACAACAAGCAGCAAGAGTTTATTTTTTCCTCTCGCTTGCACTTTTAACATGGAGGATTACATATCTAAAATTAATCAGTTTTCTAAACTGGACTTTCAATCGAAGCAGGAGGTAATAAAGGAAGATCTCCATCGAGACAGAGAGACTTTTAAAACTGAAGAAAGATAAGGAAGACTTCTATAAACAAGTTATCGATGCTTTTGATCAGAAGGAGCTGAGCATGGACTTCATTTATAAGTAAAGGTAAGACCAGAATAAAGTTTTTTTTTATTAAATGTGCTTTTCATGATGGTATCCTTAAATCACACTCAAATTTATAAGCGCAAGCCTAAATTTACCGCATGCCTTTGGTAAACGCCGGAGTGAGAAGAGGTTTTAAATTAATTAGCGCCTAGGCGGCAACTCAAGGAAAAACGGTAAGTAAGTAAGTACATTTTATTTATGAATTGCTTTTCACGGATAAAATCACAAAGCCGTGTAAAAAAACATATGTGAAGTAAAACGACAATTTGATCAAATCATCATCATCGGCGGTCACTAGGTCCTCCTGGTAGGGGTGTATCTCTTTATGGAGGACGACTGTGCGTGACTTAGTCTAACGGGGGGAGACAGGTGCACAGACAGTCACCACACCATCCTGGACAGAAATTGGGTCAGGTTCCAGTGGCATGGGGTCCAAGACGACTGGGGACCTTTCTCTGCTGCAGCCTTCTTCCGCCATCGCAGCCGTTGTGGTAGTTCATACAAATACCGTCTTCTGCCTGCTCCGCCGTTGAGGTCTTCACCGTATCCCTGGCTAGTGGGCAGTCAGGTACAAGCCTTTGCCAAGGACCACCTGGGGTGACAGTAGTAAAGGGGTTAACCTCCTAAAGCCCCAAGACCCCATAGAGGAGCCTCCAGTTGCTTAGGACATATTCAATTAAAACAACAGGGGCAACATCATTAAAAGGATACAAAGAGGATTAAATTGTTGTGAGTTTTCACCGCCATTCCTTTTTATTAGTTGGAAGCAAACTTTAAAGTCTTTTTATTATTTTTTTTTTCAGTTTTTTTTTTTTTGGGCCATCTGACTGTTTAAACTGCAAGTTAAAAGTTACACTGGAGTAAACACACACGGGCCCCAATGTGGCCTCGACGTCACTTGCATGCGCACTTGGATAAAGTCAAAACAAAAGGAAGTTGGCCGGCAGGAAGTCGCTACTACTACAAAATAAAATAAAAGTCGCCTCACCTTTTAAAAATGATTGTTTTCCCCGTGAAAATAAATGAAAGTATTATAATATTATATTAGGACGATGTAGCTCGGTTGGTAGAGTAATGCCAGCATACTTGAAGGTTCCAGGTTCCAGGTTCGATCCCCGCTTCCGCCATCCTAGTCACTGCCGTTGTGTCCTTGGGCAAGACACTTTACCCACCTGCTCCCAGTGCCACCCACACTGGTTTAAATGTAACTCAGATATTGGGTTTCACTATGTAAAAGCGCTTTGAGTCACTAGAGAAAAGCGCTATATAAATATATTTCACTTATGGATGTATATAGTGTAATATTTTTAGGACATTTTTTATGTTTTTAGTGCTGTTAATAATATCCGATCCGTGTCACTTAAGGGCAAAAAAACAGATTTGGTGCGGAGTGTAAACGGGGCCCAATGTGGCCTCGACGTCACTTGCATGCGGACTTGGATAAAGTCAAAACAAAAGGAAGTTGGCCGGGAGGAAGTCGCTACTACTACAAAATAAAATAAAAGTTGCCTCTCTTTCAAAAAATGATTGTTTTCCCCGTGAAAATAAATGAAAGTATTATAATATTATATTAGGACGATGTAGCTCGGTTGGTAGAGTAATGCCAGCATACTTGAGGGTTCCAGGTTCAAGGTTCGATCCCCGCTTCCGCCATCCTAGTCACTGCCGTTGTGTCCTTGGGCAAGACACTTTACCCACCTGCTCCCAGTGCCACCCACACTGGTTTAAATGTAACTTAGATATTGGGTTTCACTATGTAAAGCGCTTTGAGTCACTAGAGAAAAGCGCTATATAAATATAATTCACTTAAAGTCGATAATTAAAAAGTGAGATCTGAGCCGAGGATGTCGTTGTGGCTTGTGCAGCCCTTTGAGATGATTGTGATTTAGGGCTATACAAGTAAACATTAATTGATTGATTAATTGATTGATGAGTCACACTCTTTCAAATTAAAAGCAACAGAAAATAAACCGAATCTTTAATGGAATGAATGGATTAATCATTGCAGACGTACATTTTATAGAGAACACATTGATGCACATGCAGAAAACCATGAACAACATAAGTGATGAACGAAACAAATAAATGAACATTTAACCTCACTTTTGTTGTTGAAGTTGATGAAAACGCGAAGAGAAGAGGGGAGGAGAGGAGAGTGCTACCTTTGCACTTTGCTGACTTCTTTCTTGTATTCAACAGTTTCTCAATCCAATCAAATCATACAAAAAGTGAGACATATAAAAGCCGGAAACATCGCTGTAATTATTTGTCCACAAAATCAGACATGAAGTCAATCAATGGTTCAAATCCACCTGCTTCATGAATCCCATCTCCTCACATTGTAAGTTTGAAACAGTCTCAGCTTAATTCTATCCATTGATCGTCTCCTTCTTTGGTCCTGGTGGCTTGTGGGTAAAAACACAATACTTGATGCCGGATGATGGATGACCTTTGCACACAACACTTCTTTCACAGCTTATGAAAAGATAACAATATAAAAGACTGTAAAAATGTAAAAGACTTCCTTGTGGACTACATAACATGTAATGGTGGTTCTTTGCTCAAAATGTTGCATAGATGAAGCCATGCTGTTGTAATATGTGCAGAATGTTGCTTGGCATTATCTTGGTGAAATAAGCAGGGGCGTCCATGATGACGTTGCTTGGATGACAACATATGTTGCTCCAAAACCTGTATGTACCTTTCAGCATTAATGGTGCCTTCACAGATGTGTAAGTTACCCATGCCTTGGGCACTAATGCACCCCCATACCATCACACATGCTGGCTTTTACGCTTTGCCCCTAGAACAATCCGGATGGTTGTTTCCCTCTTTGTTCCAGAGGACACCACGTCCAAAGTTTCCAAAAACATTTTGAAAAGTGGATTCGACAGATCACAGAACACTTTTCCACTTTGCATCCGTCCATCTCAGATGAGCTCGGGCCCAATTAAACCTGCGGCGTTTTCTGGGTGTTGTCGATAAATGGCTTTCGCTTTGCATAGTACAGTTTGAACTTGCACTTACACACTGATGTCGGTTTTTAATGTAGTACTGCCTGAGGGATCCAAGGTCACGGGCATTCAATATTACGTGCAGTGATTTCTCCAGATTCTCTGAACCTGAAATACGATAATTATTCTAACAGAGTGATATATGTGCATAGTTCACAGGTTGTAAATATAAAAAATAGAAGAAAATTGATCAGTGAGGTACTGGTTACAGTACTTATGCTGGAGTAGTGTGGACTGGGGTAGGGGGGCCCGGTGTGATCATTTTAAGAGGCCGGACATCCCTCATGGCACCGTGGCACAGTCTTGCGAGATGGCATCCAAGTCACACTTGCCCGTATGAATTTGTTCCAGCTGGGCTTGTACAGCAGAATGAAGACTGACAGCAGCTGGTCGGTAAATGTAAACTCAGGTATACGCTCAGGTGTTCCATGCTGTCCACAGCAGTTATAGCAGCAGTCAGTCTGCACCTGCCTTCTGTCACTCTGCATTAGTCCTGAGCTCTGCCTTTGATCTGTGCTCCCTGGGTGTCGTCTGACTGCTCACAAATCTCTGCTCTGTTTCTTCCTGCTCCTGCCATTTGTTTTCTCACCTCCAGTAAGTTACTGAGCATTAAAGGGGAACTGCACTTATTTTGGAATTTTGCCTATCGTTCGCAATCACCTTCCGTTGAGAGGGCAATCAGGAAGGTGCTTACAGACATCAGTCGTTTACCAAGCAAAGGTAACACGCAAGGACATTAACACATCCGACACGTACGTAGGATTAACCGAAGGAGCGTTCAAAACAAGATGGAATAATCACAACGCCTCCTTTAGAAACCAGACTTTGCGGAATTCTACAGAACTCAGCAAACACATCTGGAACCTCAAAGACAATAATGTTGAATATTCAATAACATGGCAAATTCTTGCATCCAGCACACCTTACAACAGTGGTAATAAAAGATCCAACCTATGCTTAAAAGAGAAATTGTTTATTATATATCATCCAGATCTATCATCCCTCAACAAGCGCAGTGAAATCATTTCAACATGCCGCCACAGACGGAAACATCTCCTAGGTAACACATGAGCCAATCACCACGCCCCTACGCCTGCCTGTACCCACCCACTCTGTGCCCTATATAAACCATTGTATGTGAATGCTTCCATTAAAATCTCCTGATGATTGAGGGAACCCCTCATGAAACACTTCTGTAGAGATGAAGTAGTCTTGGGATTTTTTCCCACACCTACATATTGCGCTCTACCACGGTATCGAGCACTATTCTCTGGATAATCCAATCAAGACATATATATATATATATATATATATATATATATATATATATATATATATATATATATATATATATATATATATATATATACACTATTCTCTGGATAATCCAATCAAGACATATATATATATATATATATATATATATATATGTATATGTATATATATATATATATATATATATATATATATATATATATATATATATATATATATATATATATATGTACATGTATATATATATATATATATATATAAAACCGAGGCTCTTTTTTCCTGGTAAGTAACATGCGCTACAATCCACTGACTAAAAAAATTAACATTTTCAAAAAGCTTACATTTATTAAGCCTCTTACAACTTTATTTCTATCTTACTGGAGGACAATAACCTTGAGCACAAATGACTTCTCTGCTTCTGACTCCCTACAAAAAGGTAGCTCAGGAACAAGCCAGAATTAAATGAGAAGGTGACTTATGTCCACTATTTTCAGCAGTTAAAAAAAAAAATATATATATTCTCTTGAGGTTTTTATCTCCTGGATTTCCTGTGCCCGTCTTTCTTAGTCAGTGATGATGACTCATGCTTCTGTGATATTTGGATCGCATTTCTGACCATCATTTGGGTATCGGTGCTCTGCAGTCCAAATGACCTTCAAGACAGGATCCTGAAAAGACACAGGATGCTTGCTGCTCTACTTTGCTCCAATCTCTTGCGACAGTTTACTGGCTTGTTGCCCGGATGCAGAAGCGCAAGTTCAGGTATTTCCTGAAGGTCAAACAGACAAAGACGAGCGCTGCTAGGAAGGCACCGAAGCGCAAGGAAGGGCTCTGCAAACACAAAACTAAAACTGACAGGTTGCAAAACTGCAAAGCAAAAAAACGTTATGCTGGAACACAGCAAAACTCACAGTAGGAGGAAAGAGCCTCCACATGAATGAATGTCCATTCCAAACAAAGTCCCGGCAACTTAAATAGTCGTGATTAAGTGCTTCGGGACCAAAGTGAAGCGGCCACGTTGAAACCATCAACAAAACCGGAAAAGCCGCCAAAATAAAAGCACAGGACAGGAACTAAAACAGTCATTACAGGAGAACACCAACACATGCAAACCAGAGGTGACAACAACATTTGCATCACTGTGACCGCCAGATGTGTTTGGCATCATTCAGACTTGCAGACATGAACAAAAATAAGCAGCTAGCACGTCGCCTGTGAGCAGACACATAATGCCTCGTCTCTGGCAACATTAATCTAGCTCTAATGTAGAATACAGTGCACTATATCCAGTACTATGTAGCTCTAGAATGTAGCTCTAATGTAGAATACGGTGCACTATATCCAGTACTATGTAGCTCTAGAATGTAGCTCTAATGTAGAATACGGTGCACTATATCCAGTACTATGTAGCTCTAGAATGTAGCTCTAATGTAGAATACGGTGCACTATATCCAGTACTATGTAGCTCTAGAATGTAGCTCTAATGTAGAATACGGTGCACTATATCCAGTACTATGTAGCCCTAGAATGTAGCTCTAATGTAGAATACGGTGCCCTGTATCCAGTACTATGTAGCTCTAGAATGTAGCTCTAATGTAGAATACGGTGCACTATATCCAGTACTATGTAGCTCTAGAATGTAGCTCTAATGTAGAATACGGTGCACCATATCCAGTACTATGTAGCTCTAGAATGTAGCTCTAATGTAGAATACGGTGCACTATATCCAGTACTATGTAGCTCTAGGATGTAGCACCAATGTAGAATACGGTGCACTATATCCAGTACTATGTAGCTCTAGAATGTAGCTCTAATGTAGAATACGGTGCACTATATCCAGTACTATGTAGTTCTAGAATGTAGCTATAATGTAGGATACAGTGCATTATATCCAGTGCTATGTAGCTCTAGAATGTAGCTCTAATGTAGAATATGGTGCACTATATCCAGTACTGCCTTGACTCACATATCAACTTGAAGTGCCATCCCATTCCTAACCCATAGGGTTCAATATGACTTAGTTCCACCTTTTGCAGCTATTACAGCTTCAACTCTTCTGGGAAGGCTGTCCACAAGGTTGCCGAGTGTCTTTATAGCAGTTTTCCACCATTCTTCCAAAAGCGCATTGATGTTGCTGGAGAAGGCCTGGCTCTCAGTCTCTATTCTACATTAATCCCAAAGGTTCAGGTCAGGACTCTGTGCAGGCCAGTCAAGTTCCTCCACACCAGTCTTAATGGTCCTTGCTTTGTGCATTGGTGCACGGTCATGTTGGAAGAGGAAGGGGCCCGCTCCAAACTGTTCTCACAAGGTTGGGAGCATGGAATCATCCAAAATGTTTTGGTATCCCATAGCATTCCCGGTTCCTTTCACTCGAACTAAGGGGCCAAGCCCAACTCCTGAAAAACAACCCCACACCATAATTCCTCCTCCACCAAATTTCACACTCAGCACAGTGCAGTCCAAAATGCAGCGTTCTCCTGGCAACATCCAAACCCAGACTGGTCCATCAGATTGCCAGATGGAAAAGTGTGATTCATCAGTCCAGAGAAGGTGTCTCCACTGCTCTAGAGTCCAGTGGCGATGTCCTTTACACCACCGCATCCCACGCTTTGCATTGGACTTGGTGATGTATGGCTTAGATGCAGCTGCTCGGCCATGGAAACCCATTCCATGAAGCTCTCTGCGTACTGTAGGTGGGCTAATTGGAAGGTCACATGAAGTTTGGAGCTCTGTAGCAACTGAAAGTCTTTGCACTATGCACTTCAGCAGGGGTCACCAACGCGGGCACCAGGTCGCCCGTAAGGACCAGATGAGTCGCCCACTGGCCTGTTCTAAAAATAGCTCAAATAGCAGCACTTACCAGTGAGCTGCCTCTATTTTTTTAATTTCATTGATTTACAAGCAAGCTGGTCTCGCTTTTTCTCGACATTTTTAATTCTAAGAGAGACAAAACTCAAATAGAATTTGAAAATCCAAGAAAATATTTTAAAGACTTGGTCTTCACTTGTTTAAATAAATTATTTAATTTTTTTACTTTGCTTCTTATAACTTTCAGAAAGACAATTTTGGAGAAAAAATACAATCTTAAAAATTATTTTAGGATTTTTAAACACATAAACCTTTTCACCTTTTAAATTCCTTCCTCCTTTTGACAATTTAAATCAATGTTCAAGTACATTTTTTTTAATTGTAAAGAATAATAAATACATTTTAATTTAATTGTTCATTTTAGCTTCTGCTTTTTCAACGAAGAATATTTGTGAAATACTTATTCAATCTTATTATGATTAAAATTAAAAATTAATTATTCTGGCAAATCTATAAAATCCGTAGAATCAAATTTAAATCTTCTTTTAAAGTCTTTTGAATTTCTTTTAAAATTCTTGCTCTGGAAAATTTAGAAGAAATAATAATTTGTCTTCGTTAGAAATATAGCTTGGTCCAATTTGTTATATATTCTAACAAAGTGCAGATTGGATTTTAACCTATTTAAAACATGTCATCAAACTGTGCAAAGTCTCCTAAAAAATGTCATTTTTGCCTCTTTGAGCTGTTATTTGACCCTCTTAAAATGCTTCTAAACTCACCAAACTTGACACACACATCAGGTCTAGCAAAAATTGCGATCTGATGAAAAAACCTAACCTCACAACTCAAAATTGCGCTCTAGCGCCCCCCTAGGAATACAACACGGACAAACTGCTCCTAGGAAGAAAACACAGACAAAACTGCTTGTAACTTCCGGTAGGAATGTCAGAGAGACATGAAACATAGAACACTATGTAGGTCTCACTTAGACCTACATTTGAATAATTAACATACTTTAGTAAAAATCAACAGGAAGTTTGATATTTTCACTTCAATACAACAACTGCCTTACTTTCACAATGCATTAGAGTCTCAAAATAGTGGCTCCAAGGCGTCTTCTAACGCTTATCCGGCCGTGGGTCTCGGGGGCAGCAGCCAAAGGCGGACCCGATTTAGAATTGAATCACTTGTTTATTTTACAACAAGTTTTTAGTTATTTTTATATCTTTTTTTCCAAATATTTCAAGAAAGACCACTACAAATGTGCAATATTTTGCACTGTTATACAATTTAATAAATGAGAAAGTGATGACATAGTGCTGTATTTTACTTCTTTACCTCTTTTTTTCAACCAAAAATGCTTTGCTCTGATTAGGGAGTACTTGAATTAAAAAATGTCACAGGGGGTACAAGACTAGAAAAAAGGTTGAGAAGCACTGATGTAGGCTAGAGAGACTCTTCAGGGAGTTGAGGACAGTGAACTAGGATGACTGCTGAAGCCCACACGGATGCTGTTGAACACGCACATTTTTGGCCGTGGTTGAAAAGAAAGACTCAGCTGGACTGACCGACACAAAGACTTGGTTTCACATGAATAGAGGACACATGTGTTTGCTTCTTTCAAAGTCAAACTCCTAGATGGAGCGGTACAGAACTGATGGTCCTCTCCAAGGTTTCTCATAGTCAGCATTGTCACTGGCGTCCCACTGGATGTGAACTCTCCCTGCCCACTGGGTGTGAGTTTTCCTTGCCCTTTTGTGGGTTCTTCCGAGGATGTTGTAGTCGTAATGATTTGTGCAGTCCTTTGAGACATTTGTGATTTAGGGCAGGGGTGTCAAACTCAAATACAGAGTGGGCCAAAATGTAAAACTGAACGAGGCCGTGGGCCAAGCTTGAACAAATTAATCCTTTAATAGGGACCCAAACAAGTTTTGCGTTGAATATTGACCAAGCAAGGCTTATATAACTTTAGAGTGACATGCAAAATCGAATTTAAAATAATAATAACTAAAAAATATCAATGGCATATCAAATTAAATAAAAATACAAATTGAATGCCTCTTTTCGGCGGCGGGTTTGGTGGTGGCGGGCGTGTATGTTGTAGCGTCCCAGAAGAGTTAGTGATGCAGGGGGATCTGGGTATTTGTTCGGTTGTGTTTATGTTGTGTTACGGTGCGGATGTTCTCCCAAAATGTGTTTGTCATTCTTGTTTGCTGTGGGTTCACAGTGTGGCGTGTATTTGTAACAGTGTTAAAGTTGTTTATACGGCCACCCTCAGTGTGACCTGTATGGCAGCTGAGCCGCATATATTATGTGAGTGGGCCGGCACGCTGTTTGTATGGAGGAAAAGCGGACGTGGCGACATGTAGAGAACGCTAAAGGCAGTGCTTTCATGGCCCGCCCCCAATATTATTATCCAGGTGGAAAACGGGAGAAATTCGGGATGGTCACTGAACTTCGGGAGTCTCCCGGGAAAATCGGGAGGGTTGACGAGTACGAGTATTAGTGGTGAATGCGGTGTTACAGGGGCGGGCCAGTTCTAATGTTAATTTGATATTGCCTCAAGGGCCAAATGAAATTGCGGGCCAGAGTTTGACACCATGATTTAGGGCTACATAAATAAACATTGATTGATGAGTCCATTTCTGATGGCCTTGTGAACGACTGTGTCCTCCATAAAACAACAACATTTATCAGTGATTTACCATGTTGTTACAAACTACCATGTGAGCTGCACATTGATTTGAACGCTTTATTCATTCATATCATCAAAAAACAACAACAATATATTTAAAAAAAAACATTAAATAAACATACAAAAGCCAAAAGCAGTGAAGTTGTCACCTTGTGTAAATGGTAAATAAAAAGAGAATACAACAAATCCTTTTCAACTTAAACTCAATTGAATAGACTGCAAAGACAAGATATTTCATGTTCACATGAAAAACTTCATTTTTTTGAGCATATAATCGTTAACTCAGAATTTAATGGCAGCAACACATTGCAAAAAGTTGTCAAAGGGGCATTTTTACCAGTGCGTTACATGGCCTTTCCTTTTAACAACACTCAGTAAAGGTCTCACCTTCCCTTTATTTCGAAAATCCTCAAAAAAATTGTTGCAGAGCAGCTAAATGAACACTTAGCGTCCAACAATCTATGTGAAACCTTTCAATTCCGGTTTCAGGGCAAATCACTCGACTGAGACAGCCCTCGCAAAAATGACTAATGATCTATTGCTAACGATGGATTCTGATGCGTCATCTATGTTGCTGCTCCTCCATCTTAGCGCTGCTTTTGATACCATCGATCATAATATTTTATTAGAGCGTATCAAAACATGAATTGGTATGTCAGACTTAGCCCTGTCTTGGTTGAACTCTTATCTTACTAACAGGGTGCAGTGCGTCTCCCATAAGAGGTTTCTCATAGTCAGCATTGTCACTGGCGTCCCACTGGATGTGAATTCTCCCTGCCCACTGGGTGTGAGTTTTCCTTGCCCTTTTGTGGGTTCTTCCGAGGATGTTGTAGTCGTAATGGTTTGTACAGTCCTTTGAGACATTTGTGATTTAGGGCTATATAAATAAACATTGATTGATTTGGGAACTGAGGAGACACATTTTTGAAGTGGACTTCTTTCCCATTCTTGCTTGATGTACAGCTTAAGTTGTTCTGCCTCATATATCAGCCCTCACACATTTTCAATGTCTGGACTACAGGCAGGCCAGTCTAGTACCCGCACTCTTTAACTATGAAGCCACGCTGTTGTAACACGTGGCTTGGCATTGTCTTGCTGAAATAAGCAGGGGCGTCCATGATAACAACATATGTTGCTCCAAAACCCGTATGTACCTTTCCGCATTAATGGTACCTTCACAAATGTGTAAGTTACCCATGCCTTGGCCACTAATGCACCCCCATACCATCACACATGCTGACTACCACACTTTGCCCCCAGAACAGTCCGGGTGGTTCTTTTCTTCTTTGTTCCGGAGGACACGACGTCCACAGTTTCCGAAAACTATTTGAAATGTGGACTCGTCAGACCACAGAACACAGCTTGCCTTGCCTTATAGTCTGGAATTTACGACAAGCCCAAAATTATTTTTTCATGAAACATTTGGGGCCCCTGCCTGTGTTTGCTTAATGACAAGTCCGCTGATGCATCGAATCCTCAAGTTGGTCACTGAAGTTGCTCCACTTTCTGTCATAACTTGGCTTGGACGTGGATTGTTTCTTCGATGCAGATGAGGATCAACACGAGCGAGGCGTGGATGTGAGTACATGGTTGTTTATTTAACAAACAAATAAACAACAAAAAGCGCTCACAATGGAGGAAGAAAACTTGGCTACAAAATATAAACAGGAAACAAAAACACTTGCTCGATTGGCATGAATGAACTATGAACATACAAAACAAAAATAGCACTGTGGCATAAATACATAAACTTACTCGGCATGAAACTGTGGGCGAGGACGTGAAGGTTTGAACGGCATGGATAGGGTGCGTGCGAGTGTGAAGATCCCAGGACGAAGACAAGAAAAAGAGTGACTTAAATAGCTGTGATGATTGGTGAAAACAGGTGAGGCTGAGAACAGGGACGTGACAGGTGAAAACTAATGAGGTTGGCATGGAAACAAACAAAACCAGGAAGTGCAAAACGTGATTGTCCAAAATCAAAAACATAACATGACAAAACAAAACATGATCCATAGGTGTGACACTTTCTCAAGGATAATCTACACTTTCATTCCGATCAACATGTTGTCCGACAAAAAAATGTTCTGTATTAAAGGGGAACATTATCACAATTTCAAAAGGGTTAAAAACAATAAAAATCAGTTCCCAGTGGCTTGTTTTATTTTTCAAAGTTTTTTTTCAAAATTTTACACCTACCGTAATATCCCTAAAAAAGCTTTAAAGTGCCTTATTTTCGCTATCTTCGAAACCATTGTCCATTTCCCTGTGACGTCACACAGTGCTGCCAATACAAACAACATGGCGCTTACCACAGCAAGATATAGCAACATTAGCTCGGATTCAGACTCGGATTTCAGCGGCTTAAGCGATTCAACAGATTACACATGTATTGAAACAGATGGTCGGAGTATGGAGGCAGATAGCGAAAACGAAATTGAAGAAGAAATTCAAGCTATTGAGCGAATAGCTATTGACGCTATTCGGCCATAGCGTGGGTGTACCTAATGAAGTGGCCCATAGCATGGCTGCCTTATTAGCATCGCCGCTAAAATGTGCGGACCAAACGATCAGGACTTTCGCATCTTGTGACACTGGAGCAACTTAAATCCGTCGATTGGTAAGTGTTTGTTTCGCATTAAATGTGGGTACTATGGCTATGAGTTGTTGTTTTTTCCCTTGGCCTCAGTCTGCACCTCCTCTCCAGGGCCCAGGCTAAGACCGATTTTTTTAATTTTGTTTTAATCTTCTATTTTTTTTCTCTCCCCCCCCCTCCTTGTTTACCTGTATCTCATCTTTTTTGTAAGGGGCGCTGGAAGCCGGCAGACCCGTCAGCGATCCTGTTCTGTCTCCCTGTAATGTTTGTCTAAACTTGAATGGGATTGTGCTGAAAATTTAAATTTTCCTGAAGGAACTCTCCTGACGGAATAAATAAAGTACTATCTAATCTAATCTAATCTAATCTATCTAGTTTCAAATGTACATACAGCTAGCGTAAATAGCATGTTAGCATCGATTAGCTGGCAGTCATGCCGTGAGCAAATATGTCTGATTAGCACATAAGTCAACAACATCAACAAAACTCACCTTTGTGATTTTGTTGACTTAATCGTTGCAAATGCATCTGCAGGTTATCCATACATCTCTGTGCCATGTCTGCTTCATCACCGCCGGTAAATAGCATGTTAGCATCGATTAGCGTAGCATGTTAGCATTGATTAGCTGGCAGTCACGCTGCTACCAAATATGTCTGATTAGCACATAAGTCAACATCAATAAAACTCACTTTTGTGATTTCGTTGACTTAATGGTTGCAAATGCATCTGCAGGTTATCCATACATCTCTGTGCCATGTCTGCCTTAGCATCGCCGGGCAAATGTGAAGACACTCTGGTACATTCAATGGGGGTCTGGCGGCAGATTTCTTGCCAGTGGTGCAACTTGAATCCCTCCCTGTTAGTGTTGTTACACCCTCCGACAACACACCCACCAGGCATGATGTCTCCAAGGTTCCAAAAAATAGTCGAAAAAACGGAAAATAACAGAGCTGAGACCCGGTGTTTGTAATGTGTTGAAAATGAAAATGGCGGGTGTGTTACCTCGGCGACGTCACGTTCTGACGTCATTGCTAAAAGACCGATAAACAGAAAGGCGTTTAATTTGCCAAAATTCACCCATTTAGAGTTCGGAAATCGGTTAAAAGAATACATGGTCTTTTTTCTGCACCATCAAAGTATATATTGACGCTTACATAGGTCTGCTGATAATGTTCCCCTTTAAAAATCAATCAATCAATCAATGTTTACTTATATAGCCCTAAATCACTAGTGTCTCAAAGGGCTGCACAAACCACTACGACATCCTCGGTAGGCCCACCTAAGGGCAAGGAAAACTCACACCCAGTGGGACATCGGTGACAATGATGACTATGAGAACCTTGGAGAGGAGGAAAGCAATGGATGTCGAGCGGGTCTAACATGATACTGTGAAAGTTCAATCCATAATGGATCCAACACAGTCGCGAGAGTCCAGTCCAAAGCGGATCCAACACAGCAGCGAGAGTCCCGTTCACAGCGGAGCCAGCAGGAAACCATCCCAAGCGGAGGCGGATCAGCAGCGCAGAGATGTCCCCAGCCGATACACAGGCGAGCAGTACATGGCCACCGGATCGGACCGGACCCCCTCCACAAGGGAGAGTGGGACATAGGAGAAAAAGAAAAGAAACGGCAGATCAACTGGTCTAAAAAGGGAGTCTATTTAAAGGCTAGAGTATACAAATGAGTTTTAAGGTGAGACTTAAACTGAATTGTGACCTTCAAGGAGACGGTCAGCTCAAATGATCAATACTTCACCATTCATGCTATTTAATGACATGTCTTTTAATGAGTGGAAATGTAGAAACTAGAAATGCGTCATCAAACCAACTCAGACTTCACCAATCAATCAATCAATCAATCAATGTTTACTTATATAGCCCTAAATCACTAGTGTCTCAAAGGGCTGCACAAACCACTACAACATCCTCAGTAGGCCCACATAAGGGCAAGGAAAACTCACACCCAGTGGGACGTCGGTGACAATGATGACTATGAGAACCTTAGAGAGGAGGAAAGCAATGGATGTCGAGCGGGTCTAACATGATACTATGAAAGTTCAATCCATAATGGATCCAACACAGTCGCGAGAGTCCAGTCCAAAGCGGATCCAACACAGCAGCGAGAGTCCCGTTCACAGCGGAGCCAGCAGGAAACCATCCCAAGCGGAGGCGGATCAGCAGCGCAGAGATGTCCCCAGCCGATACACAGGCGAGCAGTACATGGCCACCGGATCGGACCGGACCCCCTCCACAAGGGAGAGTGGGACATAGGAGAAAAAGAAAAGAAACGGCAGATCAACTGGTCTAAAAAGGGAGTCTATTTAAAGGCTAGAGTATACAAATGAGTTTTAAGGTGAGACTTAAACTGAATTGTGACCTTCAAGGAGACGGTCAGCTCAAATGATCAATACTTCACCATTCATGCTATTTAATGACATGTCTTTTAATGAGTGGAAATGTAGAAACTAGAAATGCGTCATCAAACCAACTCAGACTTCACCAATGAATTCAGGAGTTGAACAGCATTGATGTGACCTTTGTAAGACCCCCTGAGGACATCTGAATGTCTAAATGAGTTCATTAGGTGACATCAAAGCCATGTTTTGGGGCTGAGTTCATGCTTGCAAAGTGATTTTTTCAAAAAGGAACAGTCTTATGTAACATCTAAATGTTTGTTTCTCACCCCCCTGTGAGGGGAAGCCACAGAAAGTCAATCGCATGAGAGATTCTGGCTTTAGTTTTTACACCGAGGCGACCCTGGCCGGGAATCAAACCCAAGCCCCTTTGAAGAGCATCAACTCAGTGGTCTCTTCTTCCTGAGGGTTGGATTTCAGCGGGGGACACTCTTGCTGTCCACTGCAAGTCCCCTGGCTTCGGGTTTGGCACTGGGTTGTCGAGAGTTGGGGGGCCCAGGACAGTCTGGGACAAAAAATAAATTAGCACGCATGTAGGGTTGTACGGAATACTGGTATTAGTATAGTACCGCAATACTAATGAATCATAGTCTGTACTATACTGACTCGGAAAAGTACCGGTCCGTAAACCAGTGGTTTTTGTTTCTGTTGGTGTTCCTGGGGACAGGTTGATTGGCAACACTAAATGGTCCCTAGTGTGTGAATGTTGGTGGGGCGGCCGTGCCAGCAACTTGAGGGTTGCAGGTTCGATTCCCGCTTCCGTCATCCTAGTCACTGCCGTTGTGTCCTTGGGCAAGACACTTTACCCACCTGCTCCCAGTGCCACCCACACTGCTTTAAATGTAACTTAGATATTTGGTTTCACTATGTAAAGCGCTTTGAGTCACTAGAGAAAAGCGCTATATAAATATAATTCACAATTCACATTATCTGTGTTGGCCCTGCGATGAGGTGGCCACTTGTCTATCTATCTCAGCCGCCAGAATGCAGCTGAGATAGGCTCCAGCACCCCCCAGAAACCCGAAAGGGACAAGCGGTAGAAAATAGATGGATGTATGTTTGTTGGACTATACCGACTCTGACTTGCATCAGCTTTGCTCTTTTAATGTCTTTAATGTCCTTGATGTTTCCCTATGTGTGCTATATCTATGAGTTTTTTTTTCCTCGGCCTCAGTCTGGACCCCTTCTCCCGGGCCCCTGGCTTAGACTGAATTACCAATACACCGCCCTCCCCACCACCTGCGCGTTTTACCTGTTTGTCACCTTTTTGATAAGTAAGTGGCGCCGGAAGTCATGTCATGTCTTAGCTCGGTTGGTAGAGCGGCCGTGCCAGCAACTTGAGGGTTGCAGGTTCGATTCCCGCTTCCGCCATCCTAGTCACTGCCGTTGTGTCCTTGGGCAAGACACTTTACCCGCCCGCTCCCAGTGCCACCCACACTGCTTTAAATGTAACTTAGATATTGGGTTTCACTATGTAAAGCGCTTTGAGTCACTAGAGAAAAGCGCTATATAAATATAATTCACAATTCACATTATCTGTGTTGGCCCTGCGATGAGGTGGCCACTTGTCTATCTATCTCAGCCGCCAGAATCTAGCTAAGATAGGCTCCAGCACCCCCCCCCCAGAAACCCAAAAGGGACAAGCGGTAGGAAATGGATGGATGGATGTTTGCTGGACTATACCGACTCTGACTTGCATCAGCTTTGCTCTTTTAATGTCGTTAATGTCCTTGATGTTTCCCTATGTGTGCTATATCTATGAGTTTTTTTTCCTCGGCCTCAGTCTGGACCCCTTCTCCCGGGCCCCTGGCTTAGACTGAATTACCAATACACCGCCCTCCCCACCACCTGCGCGTTTTACCTGTTTGTCACCTTTTTGATAACTAAGTGGCGCCGGAAGTCATGTCATGTCTTAGCTCGGTTAGTAGAGTGGCCGTGCCAGCAACTTGAGGGTTGCAGGTTCGATTCCCGCTTCCGCCATCCTAGTCACTGCCGTTGTGTCCTTGGGCAAGACACTTTACCCACCTGCTCCCAGTGCCACCCACACTGCTTTAAATGTAACTTAGATATTGGTTTTCACTATGTAAAGCGCTTTGAGTCACTAGAGAAAAGCGCTATATAAATATAATTCACAATTCACATTATCTATGTTGGCCCTGCGATGAGGTGGCCACTTGTCTACCTATCTCAGCCACCAGAATTTAGCTAAGATAGGCTCCAGCACCCCCCAGAAACCCAAAAGGGACAAGCGGTAGAAAATGGATGGATGGATGTTTGCTGGACTATACCGAGTCTGACTTGCATCAGCTTTGCTCTTTTAATGTCTTTAATGTCCTTGATGTTTCCCTATGTGTGCTATATCGATGAGGTTTTTTTTCCTCGGCCTCAGTCTGGACCCCTTCTCCCGGGCCCCTGGCTTAGACTGAATTACCAATACACCGCCCTCCCCACCACCTGCGCGTTTTACCTGTTTGTCACCTTTTTGATAAGTAAGTGGTGCCGGAAGTCATGTCATGTCTTAGCTCGGTTGGTAGAGCGGCCGTGCCAGCAACTTGAGGGTTGCAGGTTCGATTCCCGCTTCCGTCATCCTAGTCACTGCCGTTGTGTCCTTGGGCAAGACGCTTTACCCACCTGCTCCCAGTGCCACCCACACTGCTTTAAATGTAACTTAGATATTGGGTTTCACTATGTAAAGCGCTTTGAGTCACTAGAGAAAAGCGCTATATAAATATAATTCACAATTCACATTATCTGTGTTGGCCCTGCGATGAGGTGGCCACTCGTTTATCTATCTCAGCCGCTAGAATCTAGCTAAGATAGGCTCCAGCACCCCCCCAGAAACCCGAAAGGGACAAGCGGTAGAAAATGGATGGATGGATGTTTACTGGACTATACCGACTCTGACTTGCTTCAGCTTTGCTCTTTTAATGTCGTTAATGTCCTTGATGTTTCCCTATGTGTGCTATATCGATGAGTTTTTTTTTTCCTCGGCCTCAGTCTGGACCCCTTCTCCCGGGATCCTGGCTTAGACTGAATTACCAATACACCGCCCTCCCCACCACCTGCGCGTTTTACCTGTTTGTCACCTTTTTGATAAGTAAGTGGCGCCGGAAGTCATGTCATGTCTTAGCTCGGTTGGTAGAGCGGCCGTGCCAGCAACTTGAGGGTTGCAGGTTCGATTCCCGCTTCCGCCATCCTAGTCACTGCCGTTGTGTCCTTGGGCAAGACACTTTACCCACCTGCTCCCAGTGCCACCCACACTGCTTTAAATGTAACTTAGATATTGGGTTTCACTATGTAAAGCGCTTTGAGTCACTAGAGAAAAGCGCTATATAAATATAATTCACAATTCACATTATCTATGTTGGCCCTGTGATGAGGTGGCCATTTGTCTATCTATCTCAGCCGCCAGAATGCAGCTGAGATAGTCTCCAGCACCCCCCCAGAAATCCCGAAAGGGACAAGCGGTAGAAAATAGATGGATGGATGTTTGCTGGACTATACCGACTCTGACTTGCATCAGCTTTGCTCTTTTAATGTCTTTAATGTCCTTGATGTTTCCCTATGTGTGCTATATCTATGAGGTTTTTTTTCCTCGGCCTCAGTCTGGACCCCTTCTCCCGGGCCCCTGGCTTAGACTGAATTACCAATACACCGCCCTCCCCACCACCTGCGCGTTTTACCTGTTTGTCACCTTTTTGATAACTAAGTGGCGCCGGAAGTCATGTCATGTCTTAGCTCGGTTGGTAGAGCGGCCGTGCCAGCAACTTGAGGGTTGCAGGTTCGATTCCCGCTTCCGCCATCCTAGTCACTGCCGTTGTGTCCTTGGGCAAGACACTTTACCCACCTGCTCCCAGTGCCACCCACACTGCTTTAAATGTAACTTAGATATTGGGTTTCACTATGTAAAGCGCTTTGAGTCACTAGAGAAAAGCGCTATATAAATATAATTCACAATTCACATTATCTGTGTTGGCCCTGCGATGAGGTGGCCACTTGTCTATCTATCTCAGCCGCCAGAATGCAGCTGAGATAGGCTCCAGCACCCCCCCAGAAACGCAAAAGGGACAAGCGGTAGAAAATGGATGGATGGATGTTTGCTGGACTATACCGACTCTGACTTGCATCAGCTTTGCTCTTTTAATGTCTTTAATGTCCTTGATGTTTCCCTATGTGTGCTATATCTATGATTTTTTTTCCCCCTCGGCCTCAGTCTGGACCCCTTCTCCCGGGCCCCTGGCTTAGACTGAATTACCAATACACCGCCCTCCCCACCACCTGCGCGTTTTACCTGTTTGTCACCTTTTTGATAACTAAGTGGCGCCGGAAGTCATGTCATGTCTTAGCTCGGTTGGTAGAGCGGCCGTGCCAGCAACTTGAGGGTTGCAGGTTCGATTCCCGCTTCCGCCATCCTAGTCACTGCCGTTGTGTCCTTGGGCAAGACACTTTACCCGCCCGCTCCCAGTGCCACCCACACTGCTTTAAATGTAACTTAGATATTGGGTTTCACTATGTAAAGCGCTTTGAGTCACTAGAGAAAAGCGCTATATAAATATAATTCACAATTCACATTATCAGTGTTGGCCCTGCGATGAGGTGGCCACTTGTCTATCTATCTCAGCCACCAGAATCCAGCTGAGATAGGCTCCAGCACCCCCCCAGAAACCCAAAGGGGACAAGCGGTAGAAAATGGATGGATGGATGTTTGCTGGACTATACCGACTCTGACTTGCATCAGCTTTGCTCTTTTAATGTCTTTAATGTCCTTGATGTTTCCCTATGTGTGCTATATCTATGAGTTTTTTTTCCCCTCGGTCTCAGTCTGGACCCCTTCTCCCGGGCCCCTGGCTTAGACTGAATTACCAATACACCGCCCTCCCCACCACCTGCGCGTTTTACCTGTTTGTCACCTTTTTGATAACTAAGTGGCGCCGGAAGTCATGTCATGTCTTAGCTCGGTTGGTAGAGCGGCCGTGCCAGCAACTTGAGGGTTGCAGGTTCGATTCCCGCTTCCGCCATCCTAGTCACTGCCGTTGTGTCCTTGGGCAAGACACTTTACCCGCCCGCTCCCAGTGCCACCCACACTGCTTTAAATGTAACTTAGATATTGGGTTTCACTATGTAAAGCGCTTTGAGTCACTAGAGAAAAGCGCTATATAAATATAATTCACAATTCACATTATCAGTGTTGGCCCTGTGATGAGGTGGCCACTTGTCTATCTATCTCAGCCGCCAGAATCCAGCTGAGATAGGCTCCAGCACCCCCCCAGAAACCCAAAGGGGACAAGCGGTAGAAAATGGATGGATGGATGTTTGCTGGACTATACCGACTCTGACTTGCATCAGCTTTGCTCTTTTAATGTCTTTAATGTCCTTGATGTTTCCCTATGTGTGCTATATCTATGAGTTTTTTTTCCCCTCGGTCTCAGTCTGGACCCCTTCTCCCGGGCCCCTGGCTTAGACTGAATTACCAATACACCGCCCTCCCCACCACCTGCGCGTTTTACCTGTTTGTCACCTTTTTGACAACTAAGTGGCGCCGGAAGTCATGTCATGTCTTAGCTCGGTTAGTAGAGCGGCCGTGCCGGCAACTTGAGGGTTGCAGGTTCGATTCCCGCTTCCGCCATCCTAGTCACTGCCGTTGTGTCCTTGGGCAAGACACTTTACCCACCTGCTCCCAGTGCCCCCCACACTGCTTTAAATGTAACTTAGATATTGGGTTTCACTATGTAAAGCGCTTTGAGTCACTAGAGAAAAGTGCTATATAAATATAATTCACATTTGGCTATGTTCTCTTTGGTTTTTGGATTTTGTCAGTTCCTGTTTTTTCACTCCCTGTTTTGTTTCCATGACAACCCATTAGTTTTCACCTGTCCTCATGTCACACACCTGATTCATTTGGACTCACGCACCTGTTGCTAATCATGTCACCACTATTTAAGCCTGTAGTTGCCAGGCAGTCAACCTGGCGACATCACATTCATGCTCTGCACTCTTGACAGCTCTGAGTACTCTGTCATAGTTCATAGTTCATGGCACTCTTTTCTTTCCACATACGTTTTTTTTTTGTTTATTCAAGCCACAGTTTAGTGAGTTTTTTAGTTCATGTCCATAGTTTAAGTCAAAGTAATATTTTTAGTTTTCTTAGCCAAGTTTTGTACAAAGTATGATGTACACTCCATTCAATGAAGTCATGTGGGTCTAACTAAGAAAAGTAAGTACATTAATAATTATGGACTTGGCAATGACTTACTAGTAGAACTAATATAACGCTGATTTGGTCGAAGTGGCGTTTACTGCTGATGGGAATCTTACCTTGCCTGCTCCCTGAGTCCAGGGGGGTTGGTCGGCCATAATGCTCTCCATCATGGAGCACTCTCCTCCACTGTTTCCATGGCGACCAGGCTGTGTTTTCCACAGCGTCCAATAGCAGGAATACAATCTGCTAACTTAGACGTTGTTGCATAATGAGGCTGGCAGTGGGGCAGCGGTCACAATCTTGCTTCACCAGCTGTCAGCAAAGGCAGCCTTTAGATTGGGGGGGTCAGCGACCCACCGCCCTATTGGCTCCCTGAAACTGTCGGAGGACAAACATGACACAAACCTTCCTAATTGGTTAGAAATCCCACTGTTTATATTAAACATGCTTCACTGATGAGACTATTTGTCGAGCGCCGATTTGTCCAACTAATTTCAGCAATCCTTGAACTCATCGTAGTTTGTTTTCTTCGACGCTGCAACAGACAAGTTTTATGCCACTCCTTCTTGGTCTCGTTTTGTCCACCAAACATTTCATGCTGTGCGTGAATGCACAAAGGTGAGTGTGAACGACTCTCGCTGTCTCTGTGCGGGTTCCATGGACCACTCAGGAAGGACATGCTTGAGCAAGTTTGACTCTTGTTTATTTCTTTCAAATAAATCTTGTCTGCAGTCAGGTCGGTCCTCCGCGGCGTCTCCCGTCTCCCTCGCCGCCCACGTTATCGTCATCTGCGGCTCGCTCTCTGTCGTTTTTGCTCCGTGGACTCTCCAACTCCTTCTTCCCCAATCTCTCTTCCTCCTCCCCTTTTATACATCATGAGGAGATAAGTTAATTGTGTACCGGTGTGCGAGCCATGCACCTGATCTCGCTCGTATCGTCGCTCCCGGCACGCCCCGCCTCTCCGCTCAGCCGCATTCTCCGCCTCCTCGCCGCCATCTTGGGCCGGGCCCCAGCGTGCCCCGCCCCGCTGCTCGTTCGCCGGCTGCGCCTCACCACAGTGAGCTTTGTTGGTGTTGCATGACCGCAAGCTAATCGATGCTAACATGCTATTTAGCCTAGCTGTATGTACATACTGCATCATTATGCCTCGTCTGTAGGTATATTTGAGCTTATTTAATTTCCTTAACGTCCTCTGTGCGTTTAATTTATTCGTGCATGTCTCATGACTGATTATCTGTATGTAATATTGGCCGCATTTCTCATAGTTGTTGGTGTGCCATGTTGTTCCAGACCACAGCAAACATTACCCAGCTTGCAAAGACAGTACAAATCCATTAGAAGAAGACAGCCTGCCGTTACCTTTAACTTGGACACGCCCATCTATACCTTTGGCCATTCTGAGTCAATCATTTCCAGGAAAGAAACCTCCATTTTACTAATGATTTCCAATGTTGCAAAAATGAGTAAAAATTAAAATAAAACATTTCTGTCAACGAAAATATGCGCCAGCCTTTGATAGTAGGCTAATATAGCTGGTATAGACACTTACATTGGCGGGGTATAGCTCGGTTGGTAGAGCAGCCGTGCCAGCAACTTGAGGGTTCCGGGTTCGATCCCCACTTCCGCCATCTTAGTCAGTGCCGTTGTGTCCTTGGGCAAGACATTTTACCAACCTGCTCCCAGTAGATGGAAATGTAACTTAGATCATGGGTTTCACTACGTAAGGCGCTTTGAGACACTAGAGAAAAGCGCTATATAAATATAATTCACTTATAACACTTACATAAGGCTTTTTTATTATTGTTTTTTAGGTCCAGTATGGCTCTTTCAACATTTTGGGTTGCCGAGCTTTGCTTTAGATCAGGGGTCGGGAACCTTTTTTGGCTGAGAGAGCCATGAAAGCCAAATATTTTAAAAAGCATTTCCGTGAGAGCCATATAATATTTTTTAAGACTGAATACAACTAAATGCATGCATTTTTAAGTAAGACCAAACATTTTCAAAGTATTATAAGTATCTCCTTTTTAATAACGTTGTTTTTCTGAAATTAACCAATAATGAATAAAATAGTTTTTACCATTAATGCGACTTCTTGAACAAGTGGGGTAGAAAACGGATGGATGGATTAAAACGCATGAGAATGTTTTATATTTTGAACGTTATTTTTCACACTTTTACCAGCGGAATTATTCATCACTTATCGCTGTGTTTTTCAACCGCTGTGCCGTGGTACACTGTGTGTGCCATGAAATTATGTAATTTCACCTAATTGGGTTAAAAATATGTTTTTCAAACCAGTAATTATAATCTGCAAATGTGTCTTTGTTGAGTATCTGTGCTGTCTAGAGCTCGGCAGGGAAACCGTGTAATACTCTTACATATCAGTAGGTGGCAGCAGGAAGCCAATTTCTTTGTAGATGTCGAGAACATGGTATGTTGTGATCCCAATATGCGGGAGGCAGCGTGTAGGTAAAAAGGTATCCAACACTTAAACCAAAAATAAACAAAAGGCGAGTGACGCTAAGAAAAGGCATTGAAGCAAAACGAAACTAAACCTGAACTGGCTGCAAAGTAAACAAAAACAAAATGCTGGACGACAGCAAAGACTTACAGCGTGTGGAGCAGACGGCGTCCACAAAGTAAATGCGTACTTGACATGACAATCAACAATGTCCCCACAAAGAAGCAGTGCGTCTACACAACTTAGTCTTGATTGCGAAAACAAGGCAGGTGCGGGCAATAGCATTCAAGGAATACATGAAACTGCCAGAGGAAAATACCAACAAAAGAGGAAAAGCCACCAAAATAATCAATCAATCAATCAATCAATCAATGTTTATTTATATAGCCCCAAATCACAAATGTCTCAAAGGACTGCACAAATCATTACGACTACAACATCCTGGGAAGAACCCACAAAAGGGCAAGGAAAACTCACACCCAGTGGGCAGGGAGAATTCACATCCAGTGGGACGCCAGTGACAATGCTGACTATGAGAAACCTTGGAGAGGACCTCAGATGTGGGCAACCCCCCCCTCTAGGGGACCGAAAGCAATGGACGTGGAGCGGGTCTAACATGATACTGTGAAAGTTCAATCCATAGTGGCTCCAACACAGCCGCGAGAGTTCAGTTCAAAGCGGATCCAAGACAGCAGCGAGAGTCCCGTCCACAGGAAACCATCTCAAGCGGAGGCGGATCAGCAGCGTAGAGATGTCCCCAACCGATACACAGGCGAGCGGTCCATCCTGGGTCCCGACGAGCGGTCCATCCTGGGTCTCGACTCTGGACAGCCAGTACTTCATCCATGGTCATCGGACCGGACCCCCTCCACAAGGGAGGGGGGGACATAGGAGAAAGAAAAGAAGCGGCAGATCAACTGGTCTAAAAAGGAGGTCTATTTAAAGGCTAGAGTATACAAATGAGTTTTAAGGTGAGACTTAAATGCTTCTACTGAGGTAGCATCTCGAACTGTTACCAGGAGGGCATTCCAGAGTACTGGAGCCCCAACGGAAAACGCTCTATAGCCCGCAGACTTTAATAAGAGCGCAAGAACAAGGAAAACACCAAAAAACTCTAAATAAGTTACGGCACGATCTGACAGGTTGTGACAGTACACCGACATTGAGACAAGAGCTATATTGATGCAGGGTTGGTTATGGTTTAAATTCATATCAAATTGCGAGAACGATTTTTTATTGTCAGTATTGGCTACTGAGTTTCATTTTTTTATGTTTTCTGCTGGTGGGGTGCCTCAGAATTTTTTCAATGAAAAAAATGTGCCTGGGCTCCGAATAGGTTGAAAAACACTGACTTATCGTGTTAAGCAATGTCAGTTAAGATTTATCTGAGAGCCAGATGCAGTCATCAA
The DNA here is from genome assembly GCF_033978795.1 of Nerophis ophidion. NCBI lineage: Eukaryota > Metazoa > Chordata > Actinopteri > Syngnathiformes > Syngnathidae > Nerophis > Nerophis ophidion. The sequence goes on along the minus strand of NC_084617.1, from coordinate 76,542,099 downwards.
AAGAGCCACATCTGGCTCTAGAGCCATAGGTTCCCTACCCCTGCTTTAGATTAACAACGTTTGAGAAAATCTCCACTTCGATATCTTCGATATCAGCATTTAATAACTTTGTACCTTAGTCTCTGGTCCGAGACACAAAGTGATTTTACAGGCGATATTTATGCCTGCCACACTTTCACCTCTGTTGACCTCTGCTGAGTTTGCACACGGAGCTTTTTTTTACTGCTAATCTAATGTACAAAGACAAGGGAACACTGCCGGAGGGAACAACGTGGCCAAAAAGAACAATTATTGTACACAACAATTACATGATGTGTAAACAAGTACATCAACTGAATAATGAAGTTCATTTATCAAACTTTTAAGAAGCTGATCAGAAGAAGAGCAAATGCCTTCAATTATTTGGTGTTTAGTATGTTTTTTCTTCCACAAATGTCAGTAAACTAAAGGTCACAATTTGCTAAATGTACAAACCCCGTTTCCATATGAGTTGGGAAATGGTGTTAGATGTAAATATAAACAGAATACAATGATTTGCGAATCCTTTTCAAGCCATATTCAGTTGAATATGCTACAAAGACAACATATTTGATTTGTTGTTGTTGCATATAATCATTAACTTTAGAATTTGATGCCAGTAACACGTGACAAAGAAGTTGGGAATGGTGGCAATAAATACTGATAAAGTGGAGGAATGCTCATCAAACACTTATTTGGAACATCCCACAGGTGTGCAGGCTAATTGGGAACAGGTGGGTGCCATGATTGGCTATAAAAGCAGCTTCCCAAAAAATGCTCAGTCTTTCCCAAGAAAGGATGGGGCGAGGTACACCCCTTTGTCCACAACTGCGTGAGCAAATAGTCAAACAGTTTAAGAACAACCTTTCTCAAAGTGACATTGCAAGAAATTTAGGGATTTCAACATCTACGCTCCATAATATCATCAAAAGGTTCAGAGAATCTGGAGAAATCACTCCACGTAAGCGGCATGGCTGGAAACCAACATTGAATGACCGCGACCTTCCATCCCTGTATCAAAAACCGACATCAATCTCTAAAGGATATCACCACATGGGCTCAGGAACACTTCAGAAAACCACTCTCCCTAAATACAGTTCGTCGCTACATCTGTAAGTACAAGTTAAAACTCTACAATGCAAAGGAAAGCCATTTATCAACAACATCCAGAAACTCCGCCGGCTTCTCTGGGCCCGAGATCATCTAAGATGGACTGATGCAAAGTGGAAAAGTGTTCTGTGGTCTGACGAGTCCACATTTCAAATTGTTTTTGAAAATATTTGACATCGTGTCTTCCGGACCAAAGGGAAGGCGAAACCATCCAGACTGTTATCGACGCGGAGTTCAATAGCCAGCATCTGTGATGGTATGGAGGTGCATTAGTGCCCAAGGCATGGGTAACTTACACATCTGTGAAGGCACCATTAATGCTGAAAGGTACATACAGGTTTTGGAACAACATATGCTGCCATCTAAGCGTCGTCTTTTTCATGGACGCCCCTGCTTATTTCAGCAAGGCAATGCCAAGTCCCACAACAGCGTGGCTTTATAAAAAAAGAGTGCAGGTACTGTCTTGGCCCGCCTGCAGTCCAGACCTGTCTCCCATGGAAAATGTGTGGTGCATTATGAAGCGTAAAATACGACAGCGGAGACCCCGGACTGTTGAAGGACTGAAGCTCTACATAAAACAAGAATGGGAAAGAATTCCACTTTCAAAGCTTCAACAATTAGTTTCCTCAGTTCCCAAACGTTTATTGAGTGTTGTTAAAAGAAAAGGTGATGTAACACAGTGGTGAACATGCCCTTTCCCAACTACTTTGGCACGTGTTGCAGCCATGAAATTCTAAGCTAATTATTATTGGCAAAAAAAAAAAATCTTTATGAGTTTGAACATCAAATATGTTGTCTTTGAGGTGTATTTTACTGAATATGGGTTGAAAAGGATTTGCCAATCATTGTATTCTGTTTATATTTACATCTAACACAATTTCCCAACTCATATGGAAACGGGGTTTGTATCTATTCCACATTCTGTGCCTACATATAAAATTGAGATGTATGAAAGCTTTTAGTCAAAACTCTGCACTTTATCTCCGAGCTAAAAAAATCCTTAAAAACGATTTCAAGTAAGTGCAAATGCAGTCCGTGTTTTCAACCCAGCGGTGGTTTTGCATTAGCATTTTTTTGCAGCAAAGCAAGTCTATTTTCTTTCAATTTTTTTGCTGAACCAAATGTGCATCATTTCCCTCTGTCCTCCGAGGGGACTCTGGACTAGAGGGCAGCGATAAAGTCAGCAGACAGCAGATCAGTTAAGAGACCCTCGTGACACAACAGTCATCCAAATGTTGGGATTAGTTTGCTTTACATCATAAGAGGATGAAGCCAGGCAATTTCACTCCTGGTGATAGTGGACACTATTTGTGCTGCCATGAAGGAAGGTGCTTTCTGGAACTGCCAGGAAGTCTTTGAATTTGAATTACAAAAGCCAAAAGCAGTGAAGTTGTCATGTTGTGTAAATGGTAAATAAAAAGAAAATACAATGATTTGCAAATCCTATTCAACTTATTTTCAATTGAATAGACTGCAAAGACACTGAGAAACTTACTTTTATTTAGCAAATAATCATGAACTTAGAATTTAATGGCAGCAACACATTACAAAAAAGTTAGCACGGGTGCATTTTTACCAGTGTGTTACATGGCCTTTCCTTTTAACAACACTCAGTAAAGGTTTGGGAACTGAGGAGACACATTTTTGAATCTTTTCAGGTGGAATTCTTTCCCATTCTTGCTTGAAGTACAGCTTAAGTCTGGGGTCTCTCTTGTGGTATTTTATCCTTCATATTCCACCACACATTTTCAATGTCTGGACTACAGGCAGGCCAGTCTAGTACCTGCACTGTGTTACTATGAAGCTACGCTGTTGCAACACACGGCTTGGCATTGTCTTGCTGAAATAAGCAGGGGCGTCCATGATAACGTTGCTTAGATGACAACATATGTTGCTCCAAATCCTGCAAGTACCTTTCAGCATTAATGGTGCCTTCACAGGTGTGTAAGTTACCCATGCCTTGGGAACTAATACACCCCCATACCATCACACATGCTGGCTTTTGAACTTTGCGACAAGAACCATCCGAATGGTTCTTTTCCTCTGTGTTCCGGTGTCATGATCCGTAGTCTGGATCATGTTTAGTTTAGTTATTTTCTGTTAGTTTGGACTCCCTTTGTTGTTTGTGTACCTTTGTGAGTCAGTTTGGTCACCATGGTAACATTAATTTCACCTGCTGCGGGTTCCAGACGCACACCTGTTTTTGATAATTACTTCCTTATTTAAGCCTGCCTTGTCCCGTCAGTCGGTCTTGGTCCCTTGTTTGCGGTATGCAACTGTTTCCTTGGTAATTACTAGATTTCTTGTTACCTGATCCTGTGCTAGTGTTAGCATTAGCTTCTGTGCTTTCGCCACACGTTTCTTTTCGTCTGTTTTTGTACCAGTGTTTTGTTATTAAATCATTCTTACCTTTACGTTGTTGTCCGGAGTGTCTATGTTTGCGTTGGAGGAACGATCCCGCATTAAAATGCGACATCCGGAGGACACCATGTCCACAGTTTCCAAAAACATTTTGAAATGTGGACTCGACAGATCACAGAACACTTTTCTACTTTCCATCAGTCCATCTTCGATGAGGTCAGGCCGTGCGAAGCCAATAGCATTTCTGGGTGTTGTTGATAAATGGCTTTCACTTTGCATGTTAGAGTTTTAAGTTGCACTTACAAATGTAGCAACCAACTGTAGTTACCGACAGTGTTCCTGAGCCCATGTGGTGATATCCTTTTCATACTTATGTCGGTTTTTGATGCAGTACCGCCTGAGGGTTCCAAGGTCCTTAATATCATGGCTTACGTGCAGTGATTTCTCCAGATTCTCTGAAACTGTTGATGATATTAAAGAGCGTAGATGGTGAAATCCCTAAATTCCTTGCAATAGCTGGTTGAGAAATGTTGTTCTCAAACAATTTGCTCAGGCATTTGTTGACAAAGTGGTGACCCTCGCCCCATCCTTGTTTGTGAATGAGTGGAAGCTGCTTTTATAGCCAATCATGGCACCCACCTGTTCCCAATTAGCCTGTTCACCTGTGGGATGTTCCAAATAAGTCCTTGATGAGCATTCCTCAACATTCTCACTCTTTTTTGCCACTTGTGCCAGCTTTTTTGAAACACGTTGCAGGCATCAAATTCCAAATGAGCTAATATTTGCAGAAAATAACATTTCCACTTCAAATGTTAAATATCTTGTCTTTGCAGTCTATTCAATTAAATATAAGTTGAAAAAAGGATTTGCAAATCATTCAATCAATCAATCAATCAATCAATCAATGTTTATTTATATAGCCCCAAATCACAAATGTCTCAAAGGACTGCACAAATCATTACGACTACAACATCCTCGGAAGAACCCACAAAAGGGCAAGGAAAACTCACACCCAGTGGGCAGGGAGAATTCACATCCAGTGGGACGCCAGTGACAATGCTGACTATGAGAAACCTTGGAGAGGACCTCAGATGTGGGCAACCCCCCCCCCCCCCTCTAGGGGACCGAAAGCAATGGATGTTGAGCGGGTCTAACATGATACTGTGAAAGTTCAATCCATAGTGGCTCCAACACAGCCGCGAGAGTTCAGTTCAAAGCGGATCCAAGACAGCAGCGAGAGTCCCGTCCACAGGAAACCATCTCAAGCGGAGGCGGATTAGCAGCGTAGAGATGTCCCCAACCCATACACAGGCGAGCGGTCCATCCTGGGTCCCGGCAAATCATTATATTCTCTTTTTATTTATCTTCTACACAAGGTGACAACTTCTCTGCTTTTGCCTTTTGTACATCAGTTCTGTCCACCTGTGTTCCGATGTACTTCCTCAACTGCAGTGCTTCTCAAATAGTTCCTAGTGCGCCCCACTCTAGGGAAAAGAATATCCGTTTTCGCCCCCCACTCTAAACCATGACTACAAATAGCATAATTTGTCCATAAAATTGTTCCAACTATGCCTCTGCATAACATTGTCAGCTTATTAACATTAAAGGAAACAACACACCTGTCTCTGCTTGTCTGCTACAGTGAAGCTGTGTGCTACCTGCACTTTGTCATATTGTGGTACACCTGCACCACGCCCCCTCAGGGTGACCCACCCCTCTTTTGAGAAGTCTGACAGGCAGCCTGTCCATTATTTGGAGTGCTGCTGCCATTTGAGAAGTACTACTTCAGTACTACTTCAGTACTACTTCAGTACTACTTCAGTACTATTTCAGATGTTTTGTTTCACAGGATTTTGAGATGACGCTATTTTCAAAGAACAGCACAGCCACTTAAAAACCTTGCAATGTGATTGATGAACTGTGCCGTCTGCTTTTTTATTTTGGCTTAATCAAATCAGAAAGACAAATAACATTCTGCACACTTCCATACTCAGACATTCTTTTGAGCGTACAAATGTGTTCAGAATCGGCTCATTGAATTGCCGTCAGGGCGCTAACTAATTTAAAACCTCTTCTCACTCCGGCACTTACCAAAAGCATGTGGTAAGTTTAGGCCTGCGCTTATAAAATTTGAGTGTGATGTAAGGATACCATCATGAAAAGCAAATTTAATAAAAAAAAAACTTTATTATGGTCTTACCTTTACTTATAAATGAAGTCCATGCGCAGCTCCTTCTGATCAAAAGCATCGATAACTTGTTTATAGAAGTCTTCCTTATCTTTCTTCAGTTTTAAAAGTCTCTGTCTCAATGGAGATCTTCTTTTATTACCTCCTGCTTCGATTGAAAGTCCAGTTTAGAAAACTGTTTCATTTTAGATATGTAATCCTCCATGTTAAAAGTGCAAGCGAGAGGAAAAAATAAACGATCGCTGCTTGTTGTCACTTCTTCTGCAGCCGAGTAGTCACAAGAAGGATCACTAGCGCCCTCTACCACCAGGAGGCGGGAGTCATTTAATGACTCATATTTGACACACGCAGCTACGGTATATTAATAAAACATAGCTACTTACTGTTCTTTTTAGCATATTCAATAGCTTGGACCTTAAATCCTACTGAATAGCTCTTAATCTTTTTCCCTTTATGTGATTTCAAATGATTGAAATCAGCCTCCTCCATTTTGAAAATGATGACAGGTGAAGTGTCACTCGTGACGTGACGAGTTTGACCCTGCGGAAATTCTAGGCATATGCTAATTATTTGGCGAAACGAGTTTGACCCGGCAGTAATTCTAGGCAGGTGCATACTATATACCCGGCGGCAATTCAAGGAAATACGGTATATTGTGATCTTATGAGGTAGCTAACATAAGAACTCCGTTACCCAGCATGCCACAGTAGTGAAGAGTATTTGCAGCAGCCTTGTTTAAGTTGTTGAATGTGGCCATGCACATAATACTGGACCCCCAAAATGGTCTTGCTTTACCATATAGGGAACTATCCCAGGAAGGTGAGATATTATACAGCCTTCACTTGTTCATGGTAATCATGGCCTGCAAAGTGAAAGAGTGGAACATTCATTTTTTTTACATGGTAGCCTCAGCTCCAAAATGGACAATTTTCAATACAAAAAGCTTGCATGTGATTGCTATCATCATAAGTGCTACAAATGGTGATCTCTCGCTAGTAACTAACTGATCCTGCTTCCACAGGCAGGGCGAGCGGTGTTAAAATGCTAAAGAGAATGAATCACAGTCATAGGAAAAAAACAAATAACACCTCTCTTTTTCGACACCCTCAGTTTTCACACTGGCTGTTGCAATATTAAAGCACGCCACAAATTGCCCTGGATTGTTAAATCAATAAAATATTAGTGGCCACACTGCAAACCCTGAAGTCTAAGTTTGATGAAATATCTTAAATACGGGTGAGATTTGTTTATTTTCTGTCTGATTCTTACTGTCAGTAAGATATTACATCTTGGTGCTGAGATGTCATGACCTCTATCAGGGGTCGGCAACCCAAAATGTTGGAAGAGCCATATTGGACCAAAAATACAAAAACACATCTGTCTGGAGCTGCAAAAAATTAAAAGCCATATTACATTCGGATACTGTGTCATGAGATATAAATTGAATTAAGAGGACTTCTTATGGTTTTCGTTAAAAAAGTACCACCTGTATGGCTATACTTGACCTCTTGGAAAAGGTCAATGACTGTATTGAAGAAGGAAAATGCAGTATTGGCATTTTTTGGGGATATATCCAAGGCCTTTGACACAGTAGACTTTGAGATCTAATTGTACAAGCTATATCACTATGGTGTCAGAGGGGTACCTCTTGATTGGTTACGTTCTTGACTTTACGGAAGGCAACAATGTGTATTCGTCAATGATCACAACTCACCCTGTATGACCATAAATTATGGGGTTCCCCAGGGATCTATCTTGGGGCCTCTCCTTTTTATCCTATACATAAATGATTTCGTAAACTCCTCCGAAACTTTCCATAAAATCATTGTTGCTGATGATACAAACGTGTTTACTTCACTCAGGAGCCTACACCATCTACAAGAAACTGTCAATTCAGAGCTTGTGAAAGTACATTCCTGGTTCAAATGCAATAAGCTCTCACTTAATGTAAATAAAACAAATTTTATTCTATTTCGTTCTAATAAAAACAAATACTGAGCACTGCCATATCAACATCAAAGGGCAGGAAATACAGAGAGTATACTCCACAAAATTCCTGGGGGTCATCATTGACGAATACCTCAATTTCAAATGTCACATTAGTCATATGTTAAACAAATGATCCAAATATGTTGGCCTGTTCTTTCACCTTCGTCATTATCTTCCTCTTTATGCTCTACTTACCTTATACAAAACTCTCTTTGAAGCACATCTAAACTACTGTAATATCGTCTGGTGGAACACCTTTCCTACCTACTTTCACAAATTAAAATCCATGCAAAAGAAAATTATACGGGCCCTGTCATGGTCCAAGTTTAATCCCCCCACTCGTCATCTATTTCATAAATATCATCTCTTAAGACTGACAGAGTTCAATATTTATCAAAATGCTTGTTTAACCTATCAAGTCATTTACAGGCTGAATCTTAGGCTCTGTACTTTGCTTCCTATCTACCATCCCCAGCATGCCCACAACACTCCTAACTTAGATCTGATAACAGGTAAACATGGTTTACTGGCTTGTGCCGCTCACAGTGTCGTATGCAGGGGACTAAAGATTTGGAACCAGCTTAATGAGAGCCTCAAGATGCTGTAGCCATTCTCCAACTTCAGAAAGAAACTGAAAAATTACCAATTAACCACCTATATTTAATGCCTCATGTGGGGTAGACTAATGTTGGTTTCTGCATGGTTGAATGAATGTATGTTTGTATGTGTATGCTTGCTTTAGTACTATTATCTTGTGTTTATCAAATAGCGTTGTTGTTGTTTTGTTTTTGTTTTTTGTTGTTGTGCTTGCTACCATATTTGATCTTTCCATGTATATATTGTCCTTTGGACCCCCTGTCAAAACCTTCTTCTTGCTTATTTGGGGGACGCTTTCACGTACCAACATCTTTAAATGATGATATTCACCACTATTGTAAATGTTATATGGTATTGTGAATAAACTTGTAAACTTGAAACTTGAACTTGCCTTAAAGGAAACTAAATGAGCTCAAATATAGCTAGAAATGACGCATAATGATGCAATATGTACATACAGCTAGAGGAAGGGGCTTTTCACAACAAAGTTCTAAAGCTTATATATCAGATACATCAGATATTAGGTGGCTTTATTTTGTACCCTTTGCGGTCATATTTCACTTTTTGTTCCATTTTTGTTGCATTTCGCTTGATTGTGAAACATGTCAATGGTAAGGGGGTGTGACAATCATATTGTTATGTTTACTAAGGGGATGTGACGGCAACAGACACCAGGGGGTTTGCCAAAGATTAATTATATATATAGTAAACATTTATACATATATAATAATAATAATCAACAATACAAATAAACTATAGAATGTTGTGTGACAAAATCCAAGGGAGTAAGTGTGTGACTATGTGTGCAGATTAACTGTTAAGTGTTACTGTAAATGTTGAATGAGGAGCGAAGGAACAAGGCAGTCCGTGGGTCATGCAGGGATCCGGGGCAAGAGAGAGGCGTCAGAGTCGTGGGGCGAGCGAGGAGTCGAGGAACGAGGGAGGCAGTCGAAATCCAGGGCAACGGAAGGAAAGCCGGTACACCATGAAAAACTGCTGAAACACGGGAGAAGACAAAGGACACGTCAAGCCCCGGAGAGGAAACAAAAATATCAATCATCAATCAGTGTTTACTTATATAGCCCTAAATCACTAGTGTCTCAAAGGGCTGCACAAACCACTACGACATCCTCGGTAAGCCCACATAAGGGCAAGGAAAACTCACACCCAGTGGGACGTCGGTGACAATGATGACTATGAGAACCTTGGAGAGGAAAATAGAGCATAAAGCTTCGCTTACGCTTCACCATATGAGAACTACGTTCCCGAGAGGATCTCTGGGTCCAACTGCTGTTTTAAGCAGCTCGCCCTCATCAATTCCAGGTGTGTAGAAAGGCAATCGTCTGCAGGTTTGTAGCTGCGTGGGCGTGCTGCTCTCAGCGCGAGCAGGGGCGTGTCCGAACGCGCTGTCAGCTGAGAGAGTGCATGTGGGCGTGGCCCGCGGTGCGCTCGTCTTGAGGCACAGATGAGGACGCATTGGACTGAGCCCTGGTTGTGACACATATTTGTCAATATTCAGTGTTTTATCGTTTGTTGAAATTCTTTTAATTCCATCACGTTTTTAAGGCGGTCTCTCATAACGTTTTTAGCATTAAATCAGACATTATTGTGAAGTTTTGTAATAGTGTCCCTAAATGTGGTCCCCCGAGTCCAAATAATTGCCCAGGCCTGGTCTACACTGTGCTGTAGTGCTAGTGGTGAGTCAATCACACACCAGGTGTACAGTGCAGGTATATTGCCTGTTATGGAGCGGAGGGAACATAACTTGCACACATTCGACCGCGGCCATCCTAAAAAAAGGTGGAGACAAGAAATGTAGCTGCAAGCGGCGATGCAGTTAGCAGGCACCCGTCGCCACGGCAACTTGATCAAGTCTTCTTTAAAAGCATGGCTGCCAGCACCGTTTGCAAGTTTATGAGCAAAGATTGTGTGGTCCGCCGCCCTGTGATGGATTAGTAGATGACAGTGAAGTAGACATTACTATAAGTCACTCTACTTAGAAAAAATAGAAATATATCGGTGAGAAACACAGCAGTCTAATACTTGCGGGCAGGAGATTTATGTGACTTAGACTTGGCGATGAAGGAATGTGGGGCCAGTGGGCAGGAGGAGTGAAACATTCAGTGGTTCATGTAGCGGGGTGTTGATGCACTGCAGCAGTCGGCAGGAGAAGTGAAACATTCAGTGGTTCATGTAGCGGGGTGTTGATGCACTGCAGCAGTCGGCAGGAGAAGTGAAACATCCAGTGGTTCATGTAGCGGGGTGTTGATGCACTGCAGCAGTCGGCAGGAGAAGTGAAACATTTAGTGGTTCATGTAGCGGGGTGTTGATGCACTGCAGCAGTCGGCAGGAGAAGTGAAACATTCAGTGGTTCATGTAGCGGGGTGTTGATGCACTGCAGCAGTCGGCAGGAGAAGTGAAACATTTAGTGGTTCATGTAGCGGGGTGTTGATGCACTGCAGCAGTCGGCAGGAGAAGTGAAACATTCAGTGGTTCATGTAGCGGGGTGTTGAAGCACTGCAGCAGTCGGCAGGAGAAGTGAAACATTCAGTGGTTCATGTAGCGGGGTGTTGATGCACTGCAGCAGTCAGCAGGAGAAGTGAAACATTTAGTGGTTCATGTAGCGGGGTGTTGATGCACTGCAGCAGTCGGCAGGAGAAGTGAAACATTCAGTGGTTCATGTAGCGGGGTGTTGAAGCACTGCAGCAGTCGGCAGGAGAAGTGAAACATTCAGTGGTTCATGTAGCGGGGTGTTGATGCACTGCAGCAGTCAGCAGGAGAAGTGAAACATTTAGTGGTTCATGTAGCGGGGTGTTGATGCACTGCAACAGTCGGCAGGAGAAGTGAAACATTTAGTGGTTCATGTAGCGGGGTGTTGATGCACTGCAGCAGTCTGCAGGAGAAGTGAAACATCCAGTGGTTCATGTAGCGGGGTGTTGATGCACTGCAGCAGTCTGCAGGAGAAGTGAAACATTCAGTGGTTCATGTAGCGGGGTGTTGATGCACTGCAGCAGTCTGCAGGAGAAGTGAAACATTTAGTGGTTCATGTAGCGGGGTGTTGATGCACTGCAGCAGTCGGCAGGAGAAGTGAAACATTTAGTGGTTCATGTAGCGGGGTGTTGATGCACTGCAGCAGTCGGCAGGAGAAGTGAAACATTCAGTGGTTCATGTAGCGGGGTGTTGATGCACTGCAGCAGTCGGCAGGAGAAGTGAAACATTCAGTGGTTCATGTAGCGGGGTGTTGATGCACTGCAGCAGTCGGCAGGAGAAGTGAAACATTCAGTGGTTCATGTAGCGGGGTGTTGATGCACTGCAGCAGTCGGCAGGAGAAGTGAAACATTCAGTGGTTCATGTAGCGGGGTGTTGATGCACTGCAGCAGTCGGCAGGAGAAGTGAAACATTCAGTGGTTCATGTAGCGGGGTGTTGATGCACTGCAGCAGTCGGCAGGAGAAGTGAAACATCCAGTGGTTCGTGTAGCGGGGTGTTGATGCACTGCAGCAGTCGGCAGGAGAAGTGAAACATTCAGTGGTTCATGTAGCGGGGTGTTGATGCACTGCAGCAGTCGGCAGGAGAAGTGAAACATTTAGTGGTTCATGTAGCGGGGTGTTGATGCACTGCAGCAGTCGGCAGGAGAAGTGAAACATCCAGTGGTTCATGTAGCGGGGTGTTGATGCACTGCAGCAGTCGGCAGGAGAAGTGAAACATCCAGTGGTTCATGTAGCGGGGTGTTGATGCACTGCAGCACTAAGTGACTCATTAGTGTCGTCAGCCTTTGTTATAGTTCCAGTAAACAGTCCTCTCTCTGGACTTCATGCAACGTTCCTTTTAGCCGTTCTACAAACCCCGTTTCCATATGAGTTGGGAAATTGTGTTGGATGTAAATATAAACAGAATACAATGATTTGAAAATCCTTTTCAAGCCATATTCAGTTGAATATGCTACAAAGACAACATATTTGATGTTCAAACTCATAAACATATATATTTTTTTGCAAATAATCATTAACTTGAAAATTTGATGCCAGCAACACGTGACAAAGAAGTTGGGAAAGGTGGCAATAAATACTGATAAGGTTGAGGAATGCTCATCAAACACTTATATGGAACATCCCACAGGTGTGCAGGCTAATTGGGAACAGGTGGGTGCCATGATTGGCTATAAAAACAGCTTCCCCAAAAAATGCTCAGTCTTTCACAAGAAAGGATGGGGCGAGGTACACCCCTTTGTCCACAACTGTGTGAGCAAATAGTCAAACAGTTTAAGAACAACGTTTTTCAAAGTGCAATTGCAAAAAATTTAGGGATTTCAACATCTACGCTCCATAATATCATCAAAAGGTTCAGAGAATCTGGAGAAATCACTCCACGTAAGCAGCATGGCCGGAAACCAACATGGAATGACCGTGACCTTTGATCCCTCAGACGGCACTGTATTTAAAACTAATATCAATCTCTAAAGGATATCACCACATGGGCTCAGGAACACTTCAGAAAACCACTGTCACTAAATACATTTAGTCGCTACATCTGTAAGTGCAAGTTAAAGCTCTGCTATGCAAAAGAAAGCCATTTATCAACAACATCCAGAAACGCCACCGGCTTCTCTGGGCCCGAGATCATCTAAGATGGACTGATGCAAAGTGGAAAAGTCTTCTGTGGTCTGACGAGTCCCACATTTCAAACTGTTTTTTCAAAATATTCGACATTGTATCATCCGGACCAAAGGGGAAGCAAACCATCCAGACTGTTATAGACGCAAAGTTGAAAAGCCAGCATGTGTGATGGTATGGGGGTGCAATAGTGCCCAAGGCATGGGTAACTTACACATCTGTGAAGGCACCATTAATGCTGAAAGGTACATACAGGTTTTGGAACAACATATGCTGCCATATAAGCGCCGTCTTTTTCATGGACGCCCCTGCTTATTTCAGCGAGACAATGCCAAGCCACATTCAGCACGCGTTACAACAGCGTGGCTTCGTAAAAAAAAGAGTGCGGGTACTTTCCTGGCCCGCCTGCAGTCCAGACCTGTCTCCCATGGAAAATGTGTGGCGCATCATGGAGGTTAAAATACGACAGCGGAGACCCCGGACTGTTGAAGGACTGAAGCTCTACATAAAACAAGAATGGGAAAGAATTCCACTTTCAAATCTTCAACAATTAGTTTCCTCAGTTCCCAAACGTTTATTGAGTGTTGTTAAAAGTAAAGGTGATGTAACACAGTGGTGAACATGCCCTTTCCCAACTACTTTGGCACGTGTTGCAGCCATGAAATTCTAATTATCCATCCATCCATCCATTTTCTACCGCTTATTCCCTTTCGGGGTCGCGGGGGCCGCTGGCGCCTATCTCAGCTACAATCTAATTATTATTTGCAAAAAAATATATATAAAGTTTATGAGTTTGAACATGAAATATGTTGTCTTTGTAGCATATTCAACTGAATATGGCTTGAAAAGGATTTGCAAATCATTGTATTCTGTTTATATTTACATCTAACACAATTTCCCAACTCATATGTTTGTATAACTCATTCACCATAAAACCCGAGGTTATCCGTTAAAATATTTGAAAGTGGTCTTCTTTAGATTACAGGTGCATTCCATTTGGCTTTAATTATATAAAAATGTGTTTAACCAAGAATCTGTTAAGGGTTGGAGAGCTGGAACCTATCCCAGTTGGCAACACTCTGGACTGGTTGGCAGCCAATCGGTGTTGCGTGGGGTCTTGGGCAGGTGGCACACACAGACACAAATGTCACACCCTCGCTGAGTGGGAACTGAAGCCATCGCTGCCAACACAAAAGTGAGGTGAGTCAGCCACTCAACCATTAGTGACTTAATCAGGACTCAATCCCAAACAACCAACAAAACTCTCTTCCATGACTCAACTAATTGATGATGATGTCCAAGCCCGCTACTTGTGAGCAGTTTGTCTGTAAGCAGAGGTGGGTAGTAACACACTACATTTACTCAGTTACATCTACTTGAGTAACTTTTGGGATAAATTGTACTTCTAAGAGTAGTTTTTATGCAACATACTTTTACTTTTACTTGAGTATATTTATAGAGAAGAAACGCTACTTTTACTCCGCTCCATTTATCTACATTCAGCTCGCTACTCCATCCATCCCATCCATTTTCTACCGCTTATTCCCTTTCGGGGTCGCGGGGGGCGCTGGCGCCTATCTCAGCTACAATCGGGCGGAAGGCGGGGTACACCCTGGACAAGTCGCCACCTCATCGCAGGGCCAACACAGATAGACAGACAACATTCACACTCACATTCACACACTAGGGCCAATTTAGTGTTGCCAATCAACCTATCCCCAGGTGCATGTCTTTGGAAGTGGGAGGGGCCTATCCCCAGGTGCATGTCTTTGGAGGTGGGAGGGGCCTATCCCCTGCTGCATGTCTTTGGAGGTGGGAGGAAGCCGGAGTACCCGAAGGGAACCCACGCACTCACGGGGAGAACATGCAAACTCCACACAGAAAGATCCCGAGCCTGGATTTGAACCCAGGACTGCAGGACCTTCGTATTGTGAGGCAGACGCACTAACCCCTCTGCCACCGTGAAGCCCCAGCTCGTTACTCGTTACTTTTTTTTTAATCGATCTGTTAATGCACGCTTTGTTTGTTTTGATTTTGTCAGACACGCATTCAAAGTAGGAACTAAGCATGCTTGCGTTTCACCAATCAAATGCAGTCACTAGTGACGTTGGACCAATCAAACAGAGCCAGGCGGTCACGTGACCGTCACACGTAGAACCCGACATGTTGAAAAACTTATTGGGGTGTTACCATTTAGTGGTCAACTGTGCAGAATATGTACTGTACTGTGCAATCTACTAATAAAAGTTTCAATCAATCAACCAATCAATCAAAAGTGTAAAGGAAAAAAGACACTTTTTATTTCAACCGTACTTCCCGTCAAAAGCCTAAAGACTGATCGCACAGTTCCGGTCTTCACAATAAAAGCGCTGCTCCATCACGCCTGCGCTAACAAAATAAGAGTCTCCGAAAGCCAGCGCAAACAAGCTAGCAAGCTACGGAGTTTGCCGCCAATGTATCTCTTGTAAAGTGTATAAAAACCAATATGGAAGCTGGACAAATAAGATGCCAAAAACCAACGACTTTCATGTGGTATTAGACGGAAAAGAGGAACTTTTTTCTCCTCCATTTGAAAACGTGGACGTTATCAGCACTATACTGTCTGATTCCAATCAATGCAAGTCATCAGAATCAGGTAATACACCAACTTATATTCTTGTCTTCATGAAAGATAGGAATCTATATGTTAAACATGCATGTATATTCATTAAAACACCTTTAACATGTCAACAAAAACGGCAAAATAAATAACTGTAAATGATATACTGTATATATATATATATATATATATATATATATGGTATGTGTGTGTATGTATATATGAGGTAGATCACCTCGACTTGGTCTTTTATTAAGTAATTGATTAACGTTGAAAAACTTATTGGGGTGTTACCATTTAGTGGTCAATTGTACAGAATATGTACTGTACTGTGCAATCTACTAATACAAGTTTCAATCAATCAATCAATGCCTACTGAGCCTATGGTGCTGTTAAGTTATTGTGGCTCAATTTGCCTTATTTTTTTTATTTATTTTAATGTATTGTTATTTAATATATAATATTGTTTTAGTTGCTTAAGAGATATTCCTGGCTATGAATTTGCTCATTGCTATTTTTATGTTTTTGTGCATTACTTGTTGCCGTAATCATTAAACAAACAGGTTACTCATCAGTTACTCAGTACTCAAGTAGTTTCTTCACAACATACTTTTTACTTTTACTCAAGTAAATATTTGGGTGACTACTCCTTACTTTTACTTGAGTAATACATCTCTAAAGTAACAGTACTCTTACTTGAGTACAATTAATGGCTACTCTCCCCACCTCTGTCTGTAATGAAGTTGCATCATTTTTGTGTGAGATCCTTCTTTGGCTAAAGTTTATTCAAATAAAACTGTATTTGTCTTATTGGGGGAAAAAACTAAACAGTGAATAATGTTGTTTGTGACGCTGTTTGAAAAAGATATTCATGCTCGCATTGTGGGTTGATGCTGAGAATGTGTGGACATCTTGGGACAGAATAACAATTGGGTTTGGGAAGATTAAAACCTTCCAAAATGAAACATTCTCCTCCAGGAAAGGGAAGTGCCATCACTCGCGGGTGATTTATGTGAATTCTGGTCTTCAGATTACATTTAATATTTATGATGCAGTATATTTGCTGCTGAATTGAACTTGTACGCACTTATTCATGCTCAAAAGAGAAGAGACTTTGAAATTCCCAGACGGACCGTGGCTCTGCTCTTTAAGACTCGAGACTCTTATGCCAAACAACTCTCCAAGGCCGTCTGTAGTCACAATCACTTCAAGTTGAATAACGAGGCTAAACAAAGGTTCTAACAAGTGCAATCACAAGTGACCGGGCCAAGTCTGAAGCAAACAAACCATGGTTTTAAATCTTTGTCTGTATTGAAACATAAAGATGGACAGGATTATGTGAAAGCTCTTCCCAACTGACTGTCCAATTCATTTTCACATCATAATTATATTCAAATCAGACATGAATATATGTATGTTTGATTGATTGAGAAGTTTATTGACATCTATAAGTTCACCTGCCTCTGATTAGTGTTCAGGACATTCACCTGTTCCAGGGCACTAATCAGAGAGGTATTTATCAATCAATCAATGTTTATTCGTATAGCCCTAAATCACAAATGTCTCAAAGGATTGTACAAACCATTACGACTACGATATCCTCGGAAGAACCCACATAAGGGCAGGGAGAATTCACATCCAGTGGGACGCCAGTGACAATGCTGACTATGAGAAACCTTGGAGAGGACCTCAGAAGGGGGCAACCCCCCCCCCCCTTCTAGGGGACCGAAAGCACTGGATGTCGAGCGGGTCTAACATGATACTGTGAAAGTTCAATCCATAGTGGCTCCAACACAGCCGCGAGAGTTCAGTTCAAAGCAGATTCAAGACAGCAGCGAGAGTCCCGTCCACAGGAAACCATCCCAAGCGGAGGCGAATCAGCAGCGTAGAGATATCCCCAACCGATACACAGGCGAGCGGTCCATCCTGGGTCCCGACTCTGGACAGCCAGTACTTCATCCATGGTCATCGGACCGGACGCCCTCCACAAGGGAGGGTGGGTGGGGGGGACATAGGAGAAAAAGAAAAGAAGCGGCAGATCAACTGGTCTAAAAAGAAGGTCTGTTTAGTCCAGCCTTTTCGCTTCACTCAGTCCGGTGCTTTTGTTTGCTCTCATGCAACAGGTTACGTTTATTCCTTGTGTTTATTGCGCTAAGTTCCGCCTTAGTCTTTTCCTGTGTAGCTAACCCGTTAGCTTCCAGTGCTATATGCACACTCGTTTTGTTTGTTCCGGCCCGTTTCCTGTCGTTCCTTCTGCACCCCGGAAGAACATCACCTTGCGACCTCCACGTTACAGAAAAGCACCAAAGTGAGTGAGCCGAAAAGGCAGGACTAAATAGCTCTCTGATTAGTGCCCGGACACTAATCAGAGGCAGGTGAACACAATGAATAACCATAGCAACCGAGGAGACACAAAACAGGGGTTTTGAAACGTAACTGTGTACTTTCCCCCGGCTCTTCTCCCTGTACACAAACTGCTGCACCTCCAGTCACCAGTCGGTAGAACTGCTCAAGTTTGCGGACGACACTACCCTCATCGGGCTCATCTCGGATGGTCTATGGATGATGCAGTGAACCTGGCCCTCCACTTCATCCTGGAGCATCTGGACTCCTCAGGAACCTACGCCAGGATCCTGTTTGTGGACTTCAGCTCTACCTCCAACACCATCCTCCCTGGACTGCTACGAAACAAGCTCTACCAGCTCAGCATGCCTGACTCCCTCTGCAGTTGGATCAATGACTTCCTGACGGACCGAAGAGATCACGTGCGGCTGGGGTAGATTGTCTCGCACAGTCGAACCACAATCACTGGTACTCCCCAGGGCTGTGTACTTTCCCCCTGGCCCTTCTCCCTTTTTACAACCTGCTGAACCTCCAGTCACCAGTACCTAAAACTCCTCAAGTTTGCGTACGACACTACCCTCATTGGGCTCATCTCGGATGGCGACGAGTCCGCCTACAGGAGAGAGGTGGACCGGCTGGCGTCCTGGTGCGGCCTCAACAACCTGGAGGTGAACGGCCAGAAAACAGTAGAGATGATCTTGGGCTTTAGGAAAGTCAAAGCCCCACCATTCACTTTTCACCCTGATTGACTCTCACTCCATAGTGGACTCCATCCATTTTTGGGCACCACCATCACCAAGTGGAAGCCGACCATCAGCTCCTTCATCAAGAAGGCTCAGCAGAATATGAAGAGTTCATACGCAAAAACCGATAAACGCCATTTTGATAAAGTTTAGCCCAGCCTCGGTAATATATAGTCCGCCACTTCTATTGTGGTATACCAAAATCAATTTGTTTGCAAATGCAGACAAATGCCGCTTTTAACGTCATTTAGTTCAGCGATTTATTGCAAAGGCCGATAAGCGCCATGGATCATTTACCACAAAAGCCGATATATCCGTTTGCCCAACCAGCGCTGCAGTACGGGATCACGTGACAAACAAAATGGCGGCGCGCACGGACTCACTCAGTGTTGTTATCCGCGCATGAATCATTTGGAAGCTTCTCCTGTGAACAAAACTGTTAAGCCAGCGAAAAAAACTGACCTGTTGAAGTTATTTGATGTTGGCGCTAGCACGCGTGTCCGTGAGTTTTACACCGCTGCGTTAAACGATGTCGTCGAGCATGGAGCTAATGTCGATAGCGATGATGAGTCAGCTGTTATCTGCACAGGAGTGTTTTTGAGAGGCAAACCAGGTTGAGCATTTGTGCTTGTTTTATTAATAAAACATTGTCTTCATTGCAACACTGTTTTTTCTGTTTTTTCATTTTGTGCTGAAAAGCACAAGGTAAATATGTGAGGTCACAGTTCCAAAAAAGCATGTCCGGTTAGCAAGTACGAAAAAACAATGTTCGCAGGGACAGCTAGATTTATACGTACCAAGGGATCCAAACTGTTAAATAATGAAGTAAAGAAATGTGAAAAGTTGTTACCTTGAAATGTGGCTTTCGATAAATTTAATGTTCTGTTTTTCTCTCTATCTTTATCTTGAATATTATGCGAAATAACGACCGCAAAGAAAACGATTTTGGAGATATCTGTTTTTGCAACATATCATAATTTGGATATATCTGCTTTTGACGTAAAACCACATCAAACACTCTTACTTGAAAGCCATTCATTACATCAGCATTTCTTAAAAGTTTAGGCTTTCATGACTTGCTTATGTTGATATTAAATAAACCACTGCACGCTTGTACATGTACCGACAACACCAGCAAGCAGAAAATCGTTAACTATACAGAATCGGTCAAAATGGATTTATCTGCTTTTGCATATGAACTCTTCATATGTACGTCCTGCGGCAGCTGAAGAAACTGAAGGTGCCGACCGAGATGCCGGTGCAGTTCTACTCAGCCATCATCGAGTCCAACCACACCACCTCCATCACCGGGGACACGCATCGACAGTAGTGCCTGGTTCGGCTACTGAGAAGGTTTTTGGCTGCAAACTCCCACCCCTCCAGGCCCTGTTCTCCTCCAGGACCAGGAGGCGTGTGGGTCGGATCATAGCTGACTCTTCTCACCCCGGACACAAACTAGATAGATAGATAGATAGATAGTACTTTATTTATTCCGTCAGGGGAGTTCCTTCGGGAAAATTAACATTTTCAGCACAATCCCATTCAAATTTAGACAAACATTACAGGGAGACAGAACAGGATCGCTGACGGGTCTGCCGGCTTCCAGCGCCCCTTACAAAAAAGATGAGATACAGGTAAACAGGGGGGGATAGAAGATTAAAAAAAAAAAAAATAAAAATCGGTCTTAGTCTGGGCCCTGGAGAGGGGGTGCAGACTGAGGCCAAGGGAAAAAAAACAACAACTCATAGCCTATTCTCCCAGGCAGCAGACTACGGTCCATCCAGACCAACCCTGAACAGTTTTTTCCCCTGGGCCATCAGACACATGAACAATGACCAGATCTGATAGCTCAATTACAGCTCATGTTATTCTACTCTGTGTTAAGTGTTGCTTGAAGTAAAATTCTTGTTTATGATCCCGTTTTCAAACAACGGCAATAAAAAATATTCTGAGTCTGATCCTGATTCTTAAACAAGTGAACCAAAGACGTAAACAAACTAAGATCCGGGCAACGGCTCGTAACAGCTATACTAACTAACCTTGTTGTACTTGCACACATTTATGCATGATGTCTTAGGATCCGTAACAGTAATAATAATAGATCTGGATTCACAGAGTACCTTTCAAGACACACAAAGCGATTTTGAGCAAAACTCCAGTATTCTTTGAGTCCACCGTCACACACTGGGGATGCTACACTACATCAGTAGCCACAGCAAACTGAGGGAAACATGGCTGCCGATTTAACGAGCACCACCGAACATTCATTTACATTCTGGTCAAAGTACATCAGTGGGAGATACTGGAGGCCAGGCGGATTAAATGTTGTTTTTTTTCAAGCTGTGAGGAAGCGAGGTTTCAAATTACTGGACAGCATGCTCCAACTCCTCAAACACTGCTGCCCCATTTTTATAAATATCTGCCTTGTGAAATTAATCATTTTAAGAATCAAGAAAATGGACGCAGGGATACTGAAGTCTAAAGCTTGACCAACACGACAAAACATCAAAGCAAACTAGCCCAATTTAGATTTCAAGACACAGGGAATAGACTTAGACTTAGACTTAGACAAACTTTAATGATCACGCTTCCAAATCACAGTTTAGTTACATCGCGCTATTTTGCTAATTTCAAACTAACTAAGTGTTATTTTACTACAACAAATATATATTTCCCTGTTGAACATTTACTTGCATTCAAGGCTATTGTCAGGGAGAGAAAAAAAAGGCAACCGTGAGCGAAAATGTTGGGATGAGCACCAATTCTATTGTCCAATATTTTGGAAAATCATCAATACTGTAAACCTGGGAATTCGGGGGTTAAAGAATTACCAAGTTTTATTATTTTGCACCAAGGTTAACTGCATTTGAGAGGTGAGGGGAGGAGTGAGCAACAGCGGTGGCCTCGCCTGGGAACCATTTTTGGTGAATTAACCCCCAATTCCAAGCCTTGATGCTGAGTGGCAAGCAGGGAGGTAATGGCTGCCATCTTTATAGTCTTTGGTGTGACTCGGCCGGGGTTTGAACTCACAACCTACCCATCTCATGGCGGACACTCTAACCACTAGACCACTGAGTCTTCTTTTTTTCACTTTTAAAAATACAGAGGACATGACTTCGATGTCCCCAATGGTAGTGAAGTGAATTAATTAACCCACATTGTGTTCATCTTGGAGAAAGCAAACCACCAGGAGAACTAGTAGGTATTTCACTTGGGGCACAAAATAACATAGGGCTTTAAGTACTGACATTTGTGTGTGGATTGGATTAGATCTGGATATAATTGGACCTTCCTATGCAAAGGTGATAGCCCTCTCCATGAGAAGAGACTACATGTTTAGCTCGATGTAAACAGCTAAACTACAATTGGCATTTGTTGTTTTTCAGTCACTTACACACAAACATCTCATAAATAGCCAGGATACGCTCTCCTGACTTAGCACGCACACTCACAGACAGGTGGTAGGAATATAAAACTGATGGTTTGGCTTCTCCAAGGCAGGAGTCCTTCAATCAGTCAATCAATCAATGTTTACTTATATAGCTCAAAATCACGAGTGTCTCAAAGACAACAACCTCCTCAGCCCAGATCCCACATCAGGGCAAGGAAAAACTCAACCCAATGGGAGGACAATGAGAAACCTTGTTCTAATTAAGACAAATGTTATAATGGTTGACATTAGTTAAAGAATGTGGGCGGTGTAGTCAAAAGACAAAAAAAGGGTAACACAACATGACAATTATGATTTACTGTAAAAATGGAAATATTGGGGATGGTTTGTTGAATGAGCCCACATGTCCTTAAAGCGCTGAACACTTTGACGCTTGAACGGGATCAACAAACAACTCTACAGAAGAACAATAATAGATGAATGTTGGTGTAGAATAATGTTTGTGTGAATGCCACATAATAATGTGTGTGTGAATGCCACATAATAATGTTTGTGTGAATGCCACATAATAATGTGTGTGTGAATGCCACATAATAATGTTTGTGTGAATGCCACATAATAATGTTTGTGTGAATGCCACATAATAATGTTTGTGTGAATGCCACATAATAATGTTTGTGTGAATGCCACATAATAATGTTTGTGTGAAAGCCACATAATAATGTTTGTGTGAATGCCACATAATAATGTTTGTGTGAATGCCACATAATAATGTTTGTGTGAATGCCACATAATAATGTGTGTGTGAATGCCACATAATAATGTTTGTGTGAATGCCACATAATAATGTTTGTGTGAATGCCACATAATAATGTGTGTGTGAATGCCACATAATAATGTTTGTGTGAATGCCAGATAATAATGTTTGTGTGAATGCCACATAATAATGTTTGTGTGAATGCCACATAATAATGTTTGTGTGAATGCCACATAATAATGTTTGTGTGAATGCCACATAATAATGTTTGTGTGAATGCCACATAATAATGTTTGTGTGAATGCCACATAATAATGTTTGTGTGAATGCCACATAATAATGTTTGTGTGAATGCCACATAATAATGTTTGTGTGAATGCCACATAATAATGTTTGTGTGAATGCCACATAATAATGTTTGTGTGAATGCCACATAATAATGTTTGTGTGAATGCCACATAATAATGTTTGTGTGAATGCCACATAATAATGTGTGTGAATGCCACATAATAATGTTTGTGTGAATGCCACATAATAATGTTTGTGTGAATGCCACATAATAATGTTTGTGTGAATGCCACATAATAATGTTTGTGTGAATGCCACATAATAATGTTTGTGTGAATGCCACATAATAATGTTTGTGTGAATGCCACATAATAATGTTTGTGTGAATGCCACATAATAATGTTTGTGTGAATGCCACATAATAATGTGTGTGTGAATGCCACATAATAATGTGTGTGTGAATGCCACATAATAATGTTTGTGTGAATGCCACATAATAATGTTTGTGTGAATGCCACATAATAATGTTTGTGTGAATGCCACATAATAATGTTTGTGTGAATGCCACATAATAATGTGTGTGTGAATGCCACATAATAATGTGTGTGTGAATGCCACATAATAATGTTTGTGTGAATGCCACATAATAATGTGTGTGTGAATGCCACATAATAATGTTTGTGTGAATGCCACATAATAATGTTTGTGTGAATGCCACATAATAATGTTTGTGTGAATGCCACATAATAATGTTTGTGTGAATGCCACATAATAATGTTTGTGTGAATGCCACATAATAATGTTTGTGTGAATGCCACATAATAATGTGTGTGTGAATGCCACATAATAATGTTTGTGTGAATGCCACATAATAATGTGTGTGTGAATGCCACATAATAATGTTTGTGTGAATGCCACATAATAATGTTTGTGTGAATGCCACATAATAATGTTTGTGTGAATGCCACATAATAATCCCCCATGTTGGTGACTCAGTCCTGTTGAGTTATTAATACACTTTGTGAGTCCAAATGCATCTTTTGTTACAAAACGTGTCTCGATAAGCCTGCTTTCAACTCCACACACGGATGTTCGTTGCACCACTGAGACATCCTCACCGCTTGACCTTGTACTTCTTTGCCGACGTACACGGTTATGTCTCTTGGTGAGGGCGCTCGCATTTTTATCCACTTCCTTCTTCCCTTCTTGCTCTCTGTGTTCTTGTCTTGGTCTTACTTTTTTGAAGCCTCTTTCTGTCCTCTAATCTAAACATCAAATATGAATATGATCAGCTGGACTCTCGACGCAATTGACACAGACTTTTGGACAAGGAAAAGAGGTTCGGGGGAGCCTGGCTGCCCTGATGGAACCATTGCTGCAGGGTACCTGAGAGACTCCTGGGATAAATGGAGGATCATGTGCCTCTCAGTTCTTTCCATCGAGGACGTGGAAGACATCTACCTATTTGGAACTGATTGGGCTGGGCATTGCTCTGGTGTATCGACAACTTCGGAAGACGGTGGCAGCCACTCAAGGGGCCCAACGGCTGTTCAACGCAATGGAAGGATTGGGTCGGGCTGTGGGAACACAGACTGGAGCGATTTCTGACTCGAATCGCAAAATGGATCTCATCTTGGAGAAGCTTGCTGAGAAGGAATAATTCAATTGGAATTGGAGAATCCACAGAGAAGGCAAGTCATTGTTTAGTCTTCTCGAAGAAAAACAACATCTCAATCTACGATTTGACTCCCTCGAGTGGCCTTGATGCAATCAGGAACAGGCTGTTCTGAAGAACTCCCCCGAGGACTCCTCAAAGATGGACGCTTTTGACCTTCCTTTTTTTCAACAACACCTGGTGTCGAACTTGAGATCGGCCCCAGTCCACAAAAAAATTTCAACATCTCACCCAAGTTAATTGGGCATACATGCATACACACACCCCTCCCCAAATCAACGCCTTCACCACCGCTTAATTCCTCTGGGGTTGTGGATGGCTGAGTAGCGCTTTATAGTGGCAGCCGGCCTCCAGGCCTGAACCCCCCCATTGCAAGTTGGTTGCTATGTGTTTTTTTTACCTTGGACTCAGTCTGGACCCCTCCTGACGGTCTAGCCTTAGACTGATATTTCTTTTACTCTTCCCCCTTTCCCAATGTCACCTTTTTCTCACCTTTTTTAAGGAGCACCATAAGTGGCTGATCCGTTGGCGGTCCCGTCTTGTTCCCTTGTAACGTATGTCTACTCTTAGTGGGACTGTGCCGAAAATGTCATTTCAGTTCTTATGTGTCTTGTACATGTTAAGAATGGACAACAATAAAGCTGCTTTCCGTCTGTCCGTCACAAGTCTCTGCACTACTGCAAAAAAGACCACCACGGGGCCAAAGAAAGTTGCAGGTGTGGCCAAAAGGAGGCAGACGTCCATGCCCGGATTCAATCATTGCTGCTGGGAACAGGGAGGGCATCCATGAGCCAGGACAGGTTCTACAGAAGCCATAAAGGTCTACACCTGGGATGTGGGCATTGATGCCAATAGCGCAGAGAGAGTCAATGCCAAAAGTGTTGGGACTAACGAGTAACTACCGTATTTTTCGGACTATAAGTCGCAGTTTTTTTCATAGTTTGGTGCGACTTATACTCAGGAGCGACTTATGTGTGAAATTATTAACGCATTATCGTAAAATATCAAATAATATTATTTAGCTTATTCACGTAAGAGACTAGACGTACAAGATTTCATGTGATTTATGGATTAGGAGTGAGAGATCGTTTGGTAAAGGTATAGCATGTTCTATATGTTATAGTTATTTGAATGACTCTTACCATAATATGTTAGGTTAACATAGCAGTTGCTTATTTATGCCTCATATAACCTACACTTATTCAGCCTGTTGTTCACTATTCTTTATTTATTTTAAATTGCCTTTCAAATGTCTATTCTTGCTGTTGGATTTTATCAAATAATTTCCCCCCAAAAATGCGATTTATACTCCAGTGCGACTTATATACCGTATTTTCCGCACTATAAGGCGCACCAGATTATTATGAGCGCACAAAAGACTATAGTGGAAGTCCAGAGGAATTCATTGAATCGATAGAAACTGGACTGTTGGGTTTGTCTTTGAAGTCGTTTTGCCGCTCATCCGAGATGTTTTTATTACTTTGTCCTCATAGACTTGGATTGGTCAGATCTAGTCCCTAGTCTCAAGGGCACAAACTGATGAAGCCTACTCAGATGGGCGGTGAAACGTCTTACAAGACAAACCAAACGGTTCAGTTGCAATCGATCGAATGCCCTGAGAAAACAACAAAATGATTTTCCTTATTTTATTTTGTCATATCATGAAATGTAGATATCGTATTTCCTTGAATTGCCGCCGGGTGTATAATAAGCGAATGCCTAGAATTACTGCTGGGTCAAACTCATTTCGCAAAATAATTAGCGCATGCTTAGCATTATCGCCGGCTCAGGTATAACGCCGGGTCAAACTCGTTTTGCCAAATAATTAGCATATGCCTAGAATTTCCGCAGGGTCAAACTCGTCACGTCACGAGTGACACTTCCCCTGTCATCATTTTCAAAATGGAGGAGGCTAATTTCAATCATTTGAAATCGCATAAAAGGAAGAATATTAAGAGCTATTCAGAAGGATTTTGTGACGTCTGGGTGGCATCGTGGCGTGTGTTTGCGTTCTCGTGGTGCAGCAGAGATGGAACACAGCATTAAGGTAGGAATGAAGATTTATTCCTAACTACAAAAACAAACTAATAACAGAAATACTGGCACATAGGCACTCAAGACAAAACAAACAGAACTAGCGTGGAAGCTAGAATGAACTGAAAGCGCTAGTATGTAAACTAGGGACAAGTAAACAAACAAAATAGCATGGAAGCTAATAGGGTGAACAAAGATAGTTACCACAATGCGGGAAGAGAGATGTCACTTGTTGCGTGTAGCATACTATAGTCCGAGAACGAAACGCATATATAGGGGCAGAAATCATCAGGGGCAGGTGCGCGTGATCAAAAACCACAAACAGGTGACACTGAATGCGTAACTAGGCAACCGAAACAAACCAGGAAGTGCCACCGGGAACTAAAGATGTCAAATACAAAACAGGCTGTGATAACAAAATGAACAAAACCAGAATATGACATGGTCCAAGACGTGGACCATGACAGATTTAAGGTCCAAGCTATTGAATTTGCTAAAAAGAGCAGTAACAGCTATGTTTTATTAATATACCGTAGCTGCGTGTGTCAAATATGAGTCATTAAATGACTCCCGCCTCCTGGTGGTAGAGGGCGGTAGTGATCCTTCTTGCGACTACTCGGCTGCAGAAGAAGTGACAACAAGCAGCGATCGTTTATTTTTTCCTCTCGCTTGCACTTTTAACATGGAGGATTACATATCTAAAATAAAACAGTTTTTTAAACTGGACTTTCAATCGAAGCAGGAGGTAATAAAGGAAGATCTCCATCGAGACGGAGAGACTTTTAAAACTGAAGAAAGATAAGGAAGACTTCTATAAACAAGGTATCGATGCTTTTGATCAGAAGGAGCTGTGCATGGACTTCATTTATAAGTAAAGGTAAGACCATAATAACGTTTTTTTTAATTAAATGTGCTTTTCATGATGGTATCTTTACATCACACTCAAATTTATAAGTGCAGGCCTTTGGTAAGCGCTGGAGTGAGAGGAGGTTTTAAATTAATTATTGCCCTGGTTGCAATTCAAGGAAATACGCTAATTGTAAAGTGGTCTGAGGACAGACAAATGGCACAACGTAGATAGTCGCTTTGTTTGATGTCAGCGTCCCTTCTGCTGCTGTCCCTAGAAGCAAACATTTTGTTAAAAGTTGGGAGCAAAAAAAGCTTTTGCTGAACATGAATATCTATTATCTCTTCAGGCCACTTCACATTGCTTCAGACATTCTGATTACCATTTCAATGTTGGCTCCTTTGACCTTTCGATGTGTTTCGAGTGTAATGTTGAATTAGCAGAGCTCGTTGATCTCGGCCTCGGGTTCCGTCAAGTCTGTCAGTGTGGAATGGAAGCACGCAGAAGTCAAAGTGGAAATACTTCCGACGAGTAAAATGTGACCGGAGGTGAAATAGCTGGTTTTAATGATTTATTTCATAACACTTAACATGTATAAACAATGTCTTAAGGCGTCTGCCAGAAGACGTGACACAGAGGAAGTTGTGTTAGCTTTAAAGATGAATATTCAAACGTTACATGAACTTTGCATCCACTGCAGCAGTGACTCTTTGCAACACTGACATGGACTATCTTGGCGTCACTCTCATACTGTATGTACTGTACGATGACAACATTCGACCGAGCAATCTGAAGGACTCCTTAATGGCAAGCAAGGACCCAAATGTGCTTGAGTCTCTGAAAGTGACCAAAAGTGATGTTCACTTTTAAACTGTCTGCTCTTATGATCGGATTGCGGTCAGTTGCTTTTCTAAAGTAAGAGTATGCAGATCTGGTATCGGCGGAAACGATATTTTGATATGTATACGCACTTCCTGGTTTCAACCAAGTTAAGTCAGTAATTAGCTTTTTAGTGCATGTCAACATGAGTGTTTGTGGGCAGCGACGTTAAGTTTAAGGTGGGTTGGGGGCCTAATATCAATAAATAAGTTATAATAAAGACTGAAATGGGGCCAAAAATCCCATATTGAGAGCAATACAAAACCCAGACTATAAGAAACTTGTTGGACATCTGGTTACAAATAGTACCACAGAGCATGTTCACCAGATTAGTGAGTACACAGTCCCACCAATGTAGAGTTATTGCTGTACAACAGGGGTCTCAGACACGCGGCCTGCGAGACGTTATTTTGCGGCCCGCACCTTCATATGAAAAAATTCAATCAATCAATCAATCAATGTTTATTTATATAGCCCCAAATCACAAATGTCTCAAAGGACTGCACAAATCATTACGACTACAACATCCTCGGAAGAACCCACAAAAGGGCAAGGAAAACTCACACCCAGTGGGCAGGGAGAATTCACATTCAGTGGGACGCCAGTGACAATGCTGACTATGAGAAACCTTGGAGAGGACCTCAGATGTGGGCAACCCCCCCCCCTCTAGGGGACCGAAAGCAATGGATGTCGAGCGGGTCTAACATGATACTGTGAAAGTTCAATCCATAGTGGCTCCAAGACAGCAGTGAGAGTCCCGTCCACAGGAAACCATCTCAAGCGGATCAGCAGCGTAGAGATGTCCCCAACCGATACAGGCGAGCGGTCCATCCTGGGTCCCGACGAGCGGTCCATCCTGGGTCTCGACTCTGGACAGTCAGTACTTCATCCATGGTCATCGGACCGGACCCCCTCTACAAGGGAGGGGGGGACATAGGAGAAAGAAAAGAAGCGGCAGATCAACTGGTCTAAAAATGAGGTCTATTTAAAGGCTAGAGTATACAGATGAGTTTTAAGATGAGAGTTAAATGCTTCTAAATTATGATAGTGCGGCCCGCAAGTTTTTATATGAATGGCGCTTGACAGCGTTCTACTTACCAACCCTCACGATTTTTCCGGGAGTCTCCTGATTTTCATGGCAACCATTCTCTTGAATATCCGTCAATTTTCACCCAACCAACAATGTTCAGGGCGTGCCGTGATGGCTTTGCCTTTCGCGCCCTATACCATCTGTACACATATCGTGCCAGCTTAGTCGTTTATATATAATTTGGCATTTGACCTCACATGTAAGTGACTGCAAGACATACTCGATCAACAGCCACACAGGTCACACTGAGGGTGGCCGTATGAACATGTTTAACACTGTTGCAGTGTGTGTGGTGAAAGATTGTCTTCTAAGTAGCAGGGTAAGAAACACAAGTGTGCTGGTGAGAACAGCAGCAGCAAATGAAACCGCAGGATTTGAAATAAACTGTCAATACTTTAATGTTGACTTTCTAACAACATCAGCACATATAACATGTGTGACGTTGTTGTTTGTGTAACAATCTTTTTAATGTGCTTCTACGTTTATAGATTAGATATTTTATATTTGTGCTTTTTTCAGTCAAGTACATGCATAATATGCAACAATGTGTACTTTTGTTAAAAAAATTAACAGAACAATTTGACTGAAAAGGTGAGAGTAAAGAGTACAAGACATATTTTATATACAATAAACATTTTATGTGTATATATATTTGTAATACAATTTTGGACTTATTCATAATAGTGTTTTTACAGGTGCTTGAAATATTGAAGTGTTACATATTTTTATTTGTAATTGGGGCGGTATAGCTCGGTTGGTAGAGTGGCCGTGCCAGCAACTTGAGGGTTGCAGGTTCGATTCCCGCTTCCGCCATCCTAGTCACTGCCGTCGTGTCCTTGGGCAAGAAACTTTACCCACCTGCTCCCAGTGCCACCCACACTGGTTTAAATGTAACTTAGATATTGGGTTTCACTATGTAAAGCGCTTTGAGTCACTAGAGAAAAAGCGCTATATAAAATATAATTCACTAAATATAATTCAGAACACTGTTACAAATATGCGCCACACTGTGAACCCACAGGAAACAAGAATGACAAACAAATTTCGGGAGAACATCTGCACCGTAACACAACATAAACACAACAAAACAAATACCCAGAACACTTTGCAACCCTAACTCTTCCGGGCTACAATATACACCCCCGCTACCACCAAACCCTGCCTCCATAACCCTGCCCCTCACACATTGCCCCGCCCTCTTGTGTCAGTTCAGGTGGTGTATATTGTAGCTCAGAAGAGTTAGGGCTGCAAGGTGTTCTGGGTATTTGTTCTGTTGTTTTTATGTTGTGTTACGGTGCAGATGTTCTCCCAAAATGTGTTTGTCATTCTTGTTTGGTGTGGGTTCACAGTGTGGCGCATATTTGTAACAGTGTTAAACGTGTTAATAGGGCCACCCTCAGTGTGACCTGTATGGCTGTTGATAAAGTATGTCTTGCAGTCACTCAGGTGTGTCTGCAGAAGTCTCATACAACATGTGGCTCAGAACTCTTAGAATGATGACTAGGCAGATATGTTGACACGTCGTAGAGGACGTCAAAGGCAGAGCTATCACGGCACGCCCTTAATATTGTTGGTCGGGTGAAAATCTGGACAAATTCGGGAAAATAGTTGCGTCTGGAGGTGCACTGAAATTCGAGAGTCTCCTAGAAAAATCGGGATGGTTGGCAAGTATGTTGCTAGGGCGAGAAAGCCATTTAAAGAAGGTGAATTCCTTAAAAAGTGCATGTTAGATTTTTTTAAAGAATCTTTTCTCGCGGCCCAGCCCCACCCACTTTCTGCAATCTCAATAATTGAAGTAATGTGTGTCTCTGCTGAGTTTCTGCTCACACACATTCAGGGTTGAAATGAAAATGGAGTTATTCCCAGAGAGTGACGCTTGAACACAATCCATAAGCAGCTAGAAACACATTAATTATACAATGTGTCAGTCGGAGTACAGGAAGTCGAGCTGGGGCGCTGACTGAAAACAAATAGCAGTGGTGGTCGTCTACAAGTAATATATTTAAACGGTGTATAGTTGAAGAAGATACATTCTGATAGTTTAGGAGAAGGGTTTTATTTTTAATCTACAGGAAACGTCTTCACACGCCGCGTCTTCAGGCAGACTCAGAAAGTAGCTCATTAAAAGTGACTGTCGGGCAAAATGTACACAACATTTACACCAAAGCTTACCCAATAAATATTATGTAGAGCAGGGGGGCTCGCTGTTTAATATCAGTTCATCAAAGTGTGGCCCCCAAATGTACAAAAGCCAAAAGCAGTGAAGTCAATAGTGGATCTAACATAATAGTGAGAGTCCAGTCCATAGTGGATCTAACATAATAGTGAGAGTCCAGTCCATAGTGGATCTAACATAATAGTGAGAGTCCAGTCCATAGTGGATCTAACATAATAGTGTGAGTCCAGTCCATAGTGGATCTAACATCATAGTGAGAGTCCAGTCCATAGTGGATCTAACATAATAGTGAGAGTCCAGTCCATAGTGGATCTAACATAATAGTGTGAGTCCAGTCCATAGTGGATCTAACATAATAGTGAGAGTCCAGTCCATAGTGGATCTAACATAATAGTGAGAGTCCAGTCCATAGTGGATCTAACATAAAAGTGAGAGTCCAGTCCATAGTGGATCTAACATAATAGTGAGAGTCCAGTCCATAGTGGATCTAACATAATAGTGTGAGTCCAGTCCATAGTGGATCTAACATAATAGTGTGAGAGTCCAGTCCATAGTGGATCTAACATAATAGTGACAGAGTCCAGTCCATAGTGGATCTAACATAATAGTGAGAGTCCAGTCCATAGTGGATCTAACATATTAGTGAGAGTTCAGTCCATAGTGGATCTAACATAATAGTGAGAGTCCAGTCCATAGTGGATCTAACATAATAGTGAGAGTCCAGTCCATAGTGGATCTAACATAATAGTGAGAGTCCAGTCCATAGTGGATCTAACATAATAGTGAGAGTCCAGTCCATAGTGGATCTAACATAATAGTGAGAGTCCAGTCCATAGTGGATCTAACATAATAGTGTGAGAGTCCAGTCCATAGTGGATCTAACATAATAGTGAGAGTCCAGTCCATAGTGGATCTAACATAATAGTGTGAGAGTCCAGTCCATAGTGGATCTAACATAATAGTGAGAATCCAGTCCATAGTGGATCTAACATAATAGCGAGAGTCCAGTCCATAGTGGATCTAACATAATAGTGAGAGTCCAGTCCATAGTGGATCTAACATTATAGTGAGAGTCCAGTCCATAGTGGGACCAGCAAGAGACCATCCCGAGTGGAGACAGGTCAGCAGTGCAGAGATGTCCCCAAACCGATGCACAGGCAAGCGGTCCACCCCGGGTCCTGACCCTGGAAAGCCAGCACCTCATCCATGGCCACCGAACCTGTGCCCCCCCCTTCATGAAGGAGAGCAGGGCGGAGCAGAAAAGAAACGGCAGATCAACTGGTCTAAATGGGGTCTATTTAAAGGCTAGAGTATACAAATGAGTCTTAAGTTGGAACTATGCTTCTATGTTTCTTCTACTGCAACTTTCAAAGTGTGGGAAAGAAGTAGCGGTTTATAGTCTGGGAAATATGGTAAAGTAGTGACTTGTTAGCCAACTCAGTTAAAAATGAAGTAATCAGCAGAATAGAAAAAGTAAAATAAAGATATTTCTTCAAAATAGGAGGCAGCAGAGGAGTCAGTAGAAGGTTGTCTTGCTGAAGTTTACATTCGCAGTCTATGCTGGCAATATGACTCATTTTATACATTTTAAATTTTCCATTGAAAATGTAGAATCCTGTGTAAGACTGAAGCATTAAGGGGTGGGACTATCCAGGACTGGTTCTGACCAGAAAATACTGAAACATCTCTTTCTCTTTCAGGTCGTTAGTGCATTCTTTACTCACGCTCCAAGTGAAGGACGAAACAAAAATACAATTTTGTCTGGAGCTAAAGTCAAATAATTGTCTTAAGTGCAAAAATGATGACCAAAGTTGTGCTTGAATTTAATTGACGGTTCATTATGTTATTCTAATTTATTAGTAATTTAGTTTTGATTGTTTATATTTTAACATTGCATAATTGTGTGTATTTGTTTTTTTTTAACAATTTGTATGAGTCCTTACTTTTGCAGTATATTACATTAGTACCATATTTTCAGGACTCTAAGTTGCACTTAAAAAAAAAACAGTTTTTTCCTTAAAACTCGACAGTGCACCTTATTACCTGGTGCGCCTAATGTAAGGAATATGTTTGGTCGAGCTTACCAACCTCAAAGCAGTTTTATGTGGTACATCTTCAGTAAGATATTCTAGCTAATAGTCTGAACCGCCATCATCCTTTGTCCACTGAGAGTCTTCTGCATTTACATACAGGATGTCCACAACCACTTTCTACATCCTCTCATCCTTTCTCAAGTCAAGTTCTTACATTTAGGTAATTAGTTAGTCAAAAACAATGCATTCATCCATTCATTCGTTTTCTTTATTTGCCTAACTTGTCCAGGGTCCCCAGGAACATTTACCAAAAGATTACAGTTGGTACAAAATGCGGCTGCTAGACTTTTGACAAGAACAAGAAAGTTTGATCACATTACGCCTGTACTGTATATACCTTTATATACATATATACATACATATATACCTGTACTGTATATACCTTTATATACATATATACATACATATATACCTATACTGTATATACCTTTATATATATATACATACATATATACCTATACTGTATATACCTTTATATACATATATACATACATATATACCTATACTGTATATACCTTTATATACATATATACATACATATATACCTATACTGTATATACTTTTATATACATATATACATACATATATACCTATACTGTATATACCTTTATATACATATATACATACATATATACCTGTACTGTATATACCTTTATATACATATATACATACATATATACCTGTACTGTATATACCTTTATATACATATATACATACATATATACCTATACTGTATATATTTTTATATACATATATACATACATATATACCTATACTGTATATACCTTTATATACATATATACATACATATATACCTGTACTGTATATACCTTTATATACATATATACATACATATATACCTATACTGTATATACCTTTATATACATATATACATACATATATACCTATACTGGCTCACCTGCACTGGCTTCCTGTGCACTTAAGATGTGACTTTAAGGTTTTACTACTTACGTATAAAATACTACACGGTCTAGCTCCAGCCTATCTTGCCGATTGTATTGTACCATATGTCCCGGCAAGAAATCTGCCTTCAAAAGACTCCGGCTTATTAGTGATTCCTAGAGCCCAAAAAAAGTCTGCGGGCTATAGAGCGTTTTCCGTTCGGGCTCCAGTACTCTGGAATGCCCTCCCGGTAACAGTTCGAGATGCCACCTCAGTAGAAGCATTTAAGTCTCACCTTAAAACTCATCTGTATACTCTAGCCTTTAAATAGACCTCCTTTTTAGACCAGTTGATCTGCCGCTTCTTTTCTTTTTTCTCCTATGTCCCCCCCTCCCTTGTGGAGGGGGTCCGGTCCGATGAGTCGAGACCCAGGATGGACCGCTCGTCGGGACCCAGGATGGACCGCTCGCCTGTGTATCGGTTGGGGACATCTCTACGCTGCTGATCCGCCTCCGCTTGGGATGGTTTCCTGTGGACGGGACTCTCGCTGCTGTCTTGGATCCGCTTGAACTGAACTTTCGCGGCTGTGTTGGAGCCACTATGGATTGAACTTTCACAGTATCATGTTAGACCCGCTCCACATCCATTGCTTTCGGTCCCCTAGAGGGGGGGGGGGGGGGTTGCCCACATCTGAGGTCCTCTCCAAGGTTTCTCATAGTCAGCATTGTCACTGGCGTCCCACTGGATGTGAATTCTCCCTGCCCACTGGGTGTGAGTTTTCCTTGCCCTTTTGTGGGTTCTTCCGAGGATGTTGTAGTCGTAATGATTTGTGCAGTCCTTTGAGACATTTGTGATTTGGGGCTATATAAATAAACATTGATTGATTGATTGACCACAGAACAACATTGCAGGATGTTTACTAAACGTTCATGAAGTACATCAAGTAAAAATCCTTCACCAGAACTTGGTGCAAAAGCGAGGACAAGAGAGTATGTTTCCATTAGTGGATGTGAGAGTGATGTGTGCAAGGCTGCAGGAGTTTTGTCAGCTGCTGCTCCTCACTAATCACAGGCTGGCAAAACAAGCAGTGGGGATGGAAATATTTTAGAATTTTGCCTCTTGCCTCGTTAGTATTTTTTTGTCCCTTGTAAATTCAATTCAAAATTATAGATTTAAAAAAATTGTAGGGGTTAAACTGTAAAGGTATTACAATTTTATATTTATTTTGGTACGCTCTGCTGAGTTCAGTATAAATACACCCTGAATTCTCACTTGATAGGATTTGGACATTCAGGCTTGCACTACATTCCCACAAACCCAACAGTATGCATGACTATAAGTGCCCCCCCCATAAAATAGTTGTTAATATACACTTCATTTTAACAATGAAGTTTACAAAGCAGGCACCATTTGACACATGTGGCTTGTCTTTGTCATCCATAGTAGCTTTATTCCAGACCAGCAGACAAGGCACAATAGTGAGATGACATTAGCTCCATGCTGGCACTTCAGCCAATAAGTAACTTTACCTTACTGGAAATAAAATACAAACCCCGTTTCCATATGAGTTGGGAAATTGTGTTAGATGTAAATATAAACAGAATACAATGATTTGCAAATCCTTTTCAACCCATATTCAGTTGAATATGCTACAAAGACAACATATTTGATGTTCAAACTGATAAACTTTATTATTTTTTTGCGAAAATAATAATTAACTTAGAATTTCATGGCTGCAACACGTGCCGAAGTAGTTGGGAAAGGGCATGTTCACCACTGTGTTACATCACCTTTTCTTTTAAAGGGGAACATTATCACATTTTCAAAAGGGTTAAAAACAATAAAAATCAGTTCCCAGTGGCTTGTTGTATTTTTTGAAGTTTTTTTCAATATGTTACCGGTCTCGGAATATCCCTAAATAAAGCTTTAAAGTGCCTTATTTTCGCTATCTTTGAAACCACTATCCCTTTCCCTGTGACGTCACACAGTGCTGCCAATGTAAACAAACAATGGGAATACCACAGCAAGATATAGTGACATATTATTTTTGCAAATAATAATTAACTTAGAATTTCATGGCTGCAACACATGCCAAAGTAGTTGGGAAAGGGCATGTTCACCACTGTGTTGCATCACCTTTTCTTTTAACAACACTCAATAAACGTTTGGGAACTGAAGAAACTAATTGTTGAAGCTTTGAAAGTGGAATTCTTTCCCATTCTTGTTTTATGTAGAGCTTCAGTCCTTCAACAGTCCGGGGTCTCCACTGTTGGATTTTACACTTCATAATGTGCCACACATTTTCCATGGGAGACAGGTTTGGACTGAAGGCAAGCCAGTCTAGGACCCACACTCTTTTACTACGAAGCCACACTGTTGTAACACGTAGCTTGGCATTTTCTTGCTGAAATAAGCAGGGGCGTCCATGATAACGTTGCTTGGATGACAACATATATTGCTCCAAAACCTGTTTGGACCATTCAGCATTAATGGTGCCTTCACAGATGTGTAAGTTACCCATGCCTTGGGCACTAATGCACCCCCATACCATCACACATGCTGGCTTTTCAACTTTGCACCTATAACAATACGAATGGTTATTTTCCTCTTTGTTCTGGAGGACACCACGTCCTCTGTTTCCAAATATAATTTGAAATGTGGACTCGTCAGACCACAGAACACTTTTCCACTTTGCATCAGTCCATCTTAGATGAGCTCGGGCCCAGCCAAGCCGGCGGCGTTTCAGGGTGTTGTTGATAAATGGGTTTGACTTTGCATAGTAGAGTTTTAACTTGCACTTACAGATGTAGCGACCAACTGTAGTTACTGACAGTGGTTTTATGAAATGTTCCTGAGCCCATGGAGTGATATCCTTTACACACCGATGTCGGTTTTTGATGCAGTACCGCCTGAGGGATTAAAGTCCGTAATATCATCGCTTACGTGCAGTGATTTCTCCAGATTCCCTGAACCTTTTGATGATTTTACGGACCGTAGATGGTGAAATCCCTAAATTCCTTGCAATAGCTCGTTGAGAAATGTTGTTCTAAAACTGTTCGACAATTTGCTTACAAAGTGGTGACCCTCGCCCCATCCTTTCTTGTGAATTACTTAGCATTTCATGGAAGCTGCTTTTATAGCCAATCATGGCACCCACCTGTTCCCAATTAGCCTGCACACCTGTGGGATGTTCCATATAAGTGTTTGGTGAGCATTCCTCGACTTTATCAGTATTTATTGCCACTTTTCCCAACTTCTTTGTCACGTGTTGCTGGCATCAAATTCTAAAGTTAATGATTATTTGCACAAAAAAAAATGTTTATGAGTTTGAACATCAAATATGTTGTCTTTGTAGCATATTCAACTGAATATGGCTTGAAAAGGATTTGCAAATCATTGTATTCTGTTTATATTTACATCTAACACCATTTCCCAACTCATATGGAAACGGGGTTTGTACAAACTGTTAAAACTGTTACTGTTGTACGACATGATTGCATTGTTTCACTTACCCAAAAGGAAAAGCTGTACCGTATTTTCAGACTATAAGGCGCATTTAAAATAATTTTTATTTTCTCAAAACTCGACAGTGCGCCTTATAACCCGGTGCGCCTAATATAAGGAATAATTCTGGTTGTGCTTACCGGCCTCGAAGCAATTTTATTTGGTACATGGTGTGATGATAAGTGTGATCAGTAGATGGCGGTCACACATAAGAGATACATGTAGACTGCTATATGACGCCAGTAAACAACACCAAAACATTAAATATTACATTGAAAATAAAGAACATTACACACGGAGCTCAAAAATATTTTAGTACAACTTTGAAGCTGCACCGCTTAATTAATTGCATTACAGCTACCATAGTCAGAGATACACGTATGACTATGGTGTGTGTTTAAGGACCGCAAAATGGCACACATTAGCAGACATATTATCTGATGTTTTGTTTCACAATATTATGCAGAACCAACTTTTCTTACCAGCTAAAATGTATTTGGGATATGAAAAAGTTCCTGAAAATTTGCACACGCCTTTGTAGTCCTTGACAACACCGTAGTCAATAAGCTTCTTCTTTTTCTCTATCTTCTTGTTACGTTACATTCATCCTCCACTGTTGCCATTTCTGATATAAAGTAGTGTAAAGTTCTTACTTATATCTGTCAGTAAACTCCCCATGAAAGCAGTAAAACATACCGGTGTAGTGAGTTTACATTATTCACCCAAGGAACTTTAGTTTTGTTTTTTTCCTGAGACACATTTCCAATGTTGTTGTTGCACTAGTGAGCCACGGATGAGGAGATGCTGCTCCGTTATTGATTGAAGTAAAGAGTGAATGTCATTGATACATAAGAGGTACCTGCGGCTCTGTATTTGGGATCAGCATAAATCCTAAAAATTGCGCGAGTCTGCCTTTGTAGTCCTTGACAACACCGTAGTCAATAAGCTTCTTTTTCTCTATCTTCTTGTTATGTGACATTCATCCTCCACTGTTGCCATTTCTGATATAAAATAGTGTAAAGTTCTTACTTATATCTGTCAGTAAACTCCCCATGAAAGCAGTAAAACATACCGGTGTAGTGAGTTTACATTATTCACCCAAGGAACTTTAGTTTTGTTTTTTTCCTGGGACACATTTCCAATGTTGTTGTTGCACTAGTGAGCCACGGATGAGGAGATGCTGCTCCGTTATTGATTGAAGTAAAGAGTGAATGTCCTTGATACATAAGAAGTACCTACGGATCTGTATTTGGGATCA
The DNA here is from genome assembly GCF_033978795.1 of Nerophis ophidion. NCBI lineage: Eukaryota > Metazoa > Chordata > Actinopteri > Syngnathiformes > Syngnathidae > Nerophis > Nerophis ophidion. Next base: position 76,502,645 of record NC_084617.1, on the reverse strand, counting down.
GCATAAATCCTAAAAAATGTGCGCGTCTGCCTTTGTAGTCCGTGGCGAAACCGTAGTCGATAAGCTTCTTCTTTTTCTCTATCTTCTTGTTACGTGACATTCATCCTCCACTGTTGCCATTTCTAATATAAAGTAGTGTAAAGTTCTAACTTATATTTCGCTATGGAAGCGCTAAAAACATACAAGTGTGGTGAGTTTACATTATTCACCAAATAAACTTTAGTTATGAGAGAGTTTCGGTCGGACGATTTTTCACAGGACACAATTCCGGTATCTTTTAACACTTTCATGGTGAGTTTACTGACAAATTGAAGTTAGAACTTTACACTACTTAATATTAGAAATGTGACATAACAAGAAGATAGAGAAAAGAAGAAGCTTATCGACTACGGCGTCATAACCAGAGGTGGGTAGAGTAGCCAGAAATTGTACTCAAGTAAGTTACTTTAGAGATTTATTACTCAAGTAAAAGTAAGGAGTAGTCACCCAAATATTTACTTGAGTAAAAGTAAAAAGTATGTTGTGAAAAAACTACTCAAGTACTGAGTAACTGATGAGTAACCTGTTTGTTTAATGATTACGGCAACAAATAATGCACAAAAACATAAAAATAGCAATGAGCAAATTCAGAGCCAGGATATATATCTTAAGCAACTAAAAAAATGTTATATATTAAATAATAATACATTAAAATAAAATAAAAAATTAAGGCAAATTGAGCCACAATAACTTAACAGCACCATAGGCTCAGTAGGCATTGATTGATTGATTGATTGATTGATTGAAACTTGTATTAGTAGATTGCACAGTACAGTACATATTCTGTACAATTGACCACTAAATGGTAACACCCCAATAAGTTTTTCAACGTTAATCAATTACTTAATAAATGACCAAGTCGAGGTGATCTACCTCATATATACATACACACACATATCATATATATATATATATATATATATATATATACAGTATATAATTTATAGTTTTGTATTTTACCGTTTTTGTTGACATGTTAAAGGTGTTTTAATGAATATACATGCATGTTTAACATATAAATTCCTATCTTTCATGAAGACAAGAATATAAGTTGGTGTATTACCTGATTCTGATGACTTGCATTGATTGGAATCAGACAGTATAGTGCTGATAACGTCCCGGTTTTCAAACGGAGGAGAAAAAAAAAAAGTTCCTCCTTCCTGTCTAATACCACATGAAAGTCGTTGGTTTTTGGCATCTTATTTGTCCAGCTTCCATATTCCTTTTTATACACTTTACAAGAAATACATTGGCAGCAAACTCCGTAGCTTGCTAGCTTGTTTGCGCTGGCTTTCGGAGACTCTTATTTTGTTAGCGCAGGCGTGATGGAGCGGCGCTTTTATTGTGAAGACAGGAACTGTGCGATCAGTCTTTAGGCTTTTGCCGGGAAGTACGGTTGAAATAAAAAGTGTCTTTTTTCCTTTACACTTTTGATTGATTGATTGAAACTTTTATTAGTAGATTGCACAGTACAGTACATATTCTGCACAGTTGACCACTAAATGGTAACACCCCAATAAGTTTTTCAACATGTTGGGTTCTATGTGTGACGGTCACGTGACCGCCTGGCTCTGTTTGATTGGTCCAACGTCACCAGTGACTGCATTTGATTGGTGAAACGCGAGCATGCTTAGTTCCTACTTTGAATGTGTGTCTGACAAAATCAAAACAAACAAAGCGTGCATTAACACATCGATAAAAGAAAAAAGTAGCGAGTAGCGACCTGATTGCAGATAAATGGAACGGAGTAAAAGTAGCATTTCTTCTCTATAAATATACTCAAGTAAAAGTAAAAGTATGTTGCATAAAAAAAAACTACTCTAAGAAGTACAATTTATCCCAAAAGTTACTCAAGTAGATGTAACGGAGTAAATGTAGCGCGTTACTACCCACCTCTGGTCATAACAGACTACAAAGGCGGACGCGCACAATTTTTCAGGATCTATGCAGGTCTTAAATTTCAGATCAGCAGGTACTAGAAGGTAAGAAAAGTTGCTTTTGCATAATATTGTGAAACAAAACACCAGATAATATGTCTTACCTTACACACTCACCATAATAATACTCCTATGTTGAAGCACAGTACAATCCATCAAGTGGTGTGGCTTCATAGCTTAACAAAGTCCTACTAAAACATTTTGATAGATTTTTGAGCGCCGTGTGTAATGTTCTATATTTTCAATGGAACATATAAAATGTTGGTGTTGTTTACTTGAGTCATATTGCCATCCTAGTGTAGCCTACACTTATCTCGTATGTTTTGATGTTTGTGAAGGATCCCCACTAGCTGGTTGCCACAACAACCCACTAGTCTTCCTGGGGTCCACAAACTCATACAATTACAAGCAAAAGCATATAATTATAACTACACAATACAGAAAATAATAAAAATATAAACAGGCATTGATTGATTGATACTTTTATTAGTAGATTGCACAGTACAGTACATATTCCGTACAATTGACCACTAAATGGTAACACCCCAATAAGTTTTTCAACTTGTTTAAGTCTGGGGTCCACGTTAATCAATTCATGGTACAATTTACAGTCTCAGAATATTAATTACCATATAAATATAATTACACAATAAAAAAAGCTAACAAAAATCCTCAATTCGCAAGTTAATTTACAGACTCGGATATAATATTAGTTTCCTTTTAAAAACTTGTTTACTTTCAATGCCGGTGAGAATTCGAGGCCAGTTATTCCAGGGTATGTTTGACTGCCATCTACTGGTCACACTTATCATTGCACCATGTGCCAAATAAAATAGCTTTGAAGTGGGCAAGATCAACCCAACGTAATTCTTACATTAGGCGCACCAGGTTATAAGGCGCGCTATCGAGTTTTGTGGGGAAAAAAATTGATTTTAAGTGTGCCTTATAGTGTGGAAAAAATAGTAATCGTAATTGGTGGATAAAATAATTATACTTAGACCAACCTCTTCAGTTTCCAGAGTCGACATGCCGCCCACTCTTGGTGTAACATCTTCTTGTCACGACTAGGAGTTGGGCATGGATTGTTTTCCCGAGGTGCAAAGCGAATGGAGTGGACACGGCGTGAAGGTGAAGACATCTTTTATTTTGACACGATAACTACAAAAAAAAGCAAACAAAAATCGCACACAATGGCGGAGAACAAACTTGACTAATGAAAGCAAAGACTTGCACAAAGGCAGAAACTATGAACAATAAACAAAAACTTACTTGGCATGGAACTGTGAAACATGACATGAAGCAGAGTGGAGGTGACATGGCATGACGTGAGTAGAGGTATCGAGGGTGATAGATGGTGATGTTGCCAGGACGAACAACAGAAACAGAGCGGCTTAAATAGCATTGACATGTTCAGTGAAAACCGGTGTGCGAGTGCAAAACCTGAGACAGGTGCGTGACATGAGAGCAGGTGAAAACTAATGGGTAGTCATGGTAACAAAACAAATCAGGAAGTGCAAAAACAGGAACTGAGTGTCCAAAAACCAAACATAATCACACAGACATGACACTTCTAAAGAATTGTGGCTAAAGGCATACAAAACTATTATTTGGATTACTTCATTGCGTGTTTCCCTGGTCCACGGTTACTTAAACTGATATGGTTAGCATTATAATCAAAACATTTTTAAAAAGACTCACCATTTCTGGACTTCCCTGCTCTTCTATAGCCTGCCTTTCCTCGTGGTCTTTCAGCATTTCACCAAGGATCTTAAGAAAAAGTGTATATGTTATTGTTTTTTTTGTTGTCATTTTACTATTGTGGCTCTGTGTAGTCCTTTAATGTCCTTTGTGTTCTTTGATGTTTCCCTCTTACACACGTTTATGTGTGCTATGGCTATGAGTTTTTTTCCCCTTGGCCTCAGTCTGGTCCCACTCTCCAGGGCCCCAGGCTTAGACTGAATTTTTTGATTTCTCACCCCCCCACTCCCCAGCATTTACCTGTTTCTCACCTTTTTTGTAAGGGTAGTAATGACTCGATACGCTCTTGTACTTGGTATCATTAGGGGGTGGTGGACCAGTACTTTTAAGAGGCGGTGTAGTACCGAATAAGATTCATTAGTATGATGGTACCATACTAATACCGGTATACCGTACAACCCTACATCAAACATTGTATTACCGTATTTCCTTGAATTCCCGCCGGGTATATAGTATGCACCTGTCTAGAATTACTGCCGGGTCAAACTCGTTTCGCAAAACAATTAGCGCATGCTTAGCATTACCGCCGGCTCAGGATTACTGCCGGGTCAAACTCGTTTCGCCAAATAATTAGCATATGCCTAGAATTTACGCCGGAGTCAAACTCGTCACGTCACGAGTGACACTTCACCTGTCATCATTTTCAAAATGGAGGAGGCTGATTTCAATCATTTGAAATCGCATAAAGGGAAGAAGATTAAGAGCTATTCAGTAGGATTTAACCGCCAAACTATTGAATATGTTGAAAAAGAACAGTAAGCAGCTATGTTTTATTAATATACCGTAGCTGTGTGTGTCAAATATGAGTCATTAAATGACTCCCGCCTCCTGGTGGTAGAGGGCGCTAGTGATCCTTCTTGTGACTACTCGGCTGCAGAAGAAGTGACAACAAGCAGCAAGAGTGAGCAACAATTGTTTATTTTTTCCTCTCGCTTGCACTTTTAACATGGAGGATTACATATCTAGAATAAAACCGTTTTCTAAACTGGACTTTCAATCAAAGCAGGAGGTAATAAAGGAAGATCTCCATCGAGACAGAGGGCCTTTTAAAACTGAAGAAAGATAAGGAAGACTTCTATAAACAAGTTATCGATGCTTTTGATCAGAAGGAGCTGCACATGGACTTCATTTATAAGTAAAGGTAAGACCATAATAACATATTTTTTATTAAATGTGCTTTTCATGATGGTATCCTTACATCACACTCAAATTTTTAAGCGCAGGCCTAAATTTGGTGCCTTAGGGGGGAAAGGTTTTAAAATAATTCAAGGAAATACGGTATGTGTATTATCAGATTTCAAATTGTAAAAGACAGAAATGTACGTTTATTTTGAGAGTGTTCCAACTAGAAAATATCCACAAATCAGTGGAATGAGCCACACCTGAACTGGATTTGTATCAATTCCCGCCATCAGACAAGTCACCGCTGCCGCTGCACAAACTAATTGGATGGATACTTATTATCGTTGCTTGCAAACGAGTACACCAGCGTCGCACCTTCACCTTGCAGCAGTTAGTGGACATGATTTGGCAATTTAGAAGCTGAGGCAGCAGGTGTGCAGAATGTGCAATAACAAGCATTCTCCGCGGTGATTAAAATTCCATGAAACATTTAAATGAGGCAGGCTTGACCCCCAAATGTCTATGAAAATACAATTACACTATTTTTGTAACGTTTGGCCGCAGCGTCCTGCTCCATATTTTTGACTAATGTTGCTTTTAAAGCAAAGAGGGACATTGATTAAGTATTTGATTCACATTAAGCAGGCAAATGAAATTAAGGATTCATTCGTAAATATGTTCTCCCCCCTCGCAGGGAAGTGGTTTTAAGTCCAAAAGGTTGTCTCTGCAGGGGCGTGGCCCTCCACCCCTCCACCCACACACCTCTCTCTCCCAGGGGCCTCAGGCATCATCCCCACTTTGCACCTTCATGCTTTACAAACAAGCACGGGTGCATAATGCATACTCTCTGAGGGCTGTAATTACTGGGAAGGCACTTCAGTCCGACTCTCACTTGCCGTTACATTAGGTACAACACTACAACCTAAAGAGGTTCAACGCCGGAAAAAAACTACAAACCCAAAAGCAGTGAAGTTGTCGCGTTGTGCAAAAGATAAATAAAAAGAGAATACACTGATTTGCAAATCCTTTTCATCTTATATTCAATTGAATAGACTTCAAAGACAAAATATTTAATGTTCGAACTGGAAAACTTTGTTAGTTTTTGCAAATATTTGTAATTTGATGCCTGCAACATGTAAAAAAAAAAAAAAGCTGGCACAAGTGGCAAAAAAGAGTGAGAAAGTTGAGGAATGCTCTTTGAAGACTTATTTGGAACATCCCACAGGTGAGCAGGCTAATTGGGAACAGGTGGGTGCCATGTGTCAGAGTTATTTGGTGATGGACCGCTCGATTGTGTATCGGTTGGGGACATCTCTACGCTGCTGATCCGCCTCCGCTTGAGATGGTTTCCTGTGGACGGGACTCTCGCTGCTGTCTTGGATCCGCTTTGAACTGAACTCTCGCGGCTGTGTTGGAGCCACTATGGATTGAACTTTCACAGTATCATGTTAGACCCGCTCGACATCCATTGCTTTCGGGGTGGGGGGTTGCCCACATCTGAGGTCCTCTCCAAGGTTTCTCATAGTCAGCATTGTCACCGGCGTCCCACTGGATGTGAATTCTCCCTGCCTACTGGGTGTGAGTTTTCCTTGCCCTTTTGTGGGTTCTTCCGAGGATGTTGTAGTCGTGATGATTTGTGCAGCCCTTTGAGACATTTTTGATTTGGGGCTATATAAATAAACATTGATTGATTGATTGATTGATTGATTGATGAACCCCAAGATGCAGAGAAGGAGGCGGACATTAGATAAGAAGACATGGTTTAATTAAAACTAAACAAGAACAAACAAAAAGCACGCACGTGGGCGGAGTAACCAACTAAGGGAGCTAGCATTGGGAGCTAGAAAAACAAAAAGGAACTTTAGCATGGAAGCTAGTGGATAGCAAACAGAAAAACTGGAAACAACTAATGCTAACAAAAACAGCTTACCGCTACGACGACCGGGACAAAGTGTAGCATGACAGGTAGGGGCTGTAACAAAATGACACGACAGGTAGCGCGACAAGAGTGACATGTGGCAACGACAATGCAATACAATACAATGATCCAGCACTGACTGGAGGAACAACGCAGGTGAAATAGGAGCTGGCTGATTGACGCCAGGTGTGGCCAGATGCCAATCAGCCGCAGCTGAGTGAAGACAGGACACAGGGAGACCAACAGGAAGCTGAAACAAAATAAGAGCACTAGACAGGAACTACTAAACACAGAGGACACAGACAAATGCAGAGGAAAACTAAAACATAGACAAACTGTAGGGGGAAGCCTGACACCATGATTGGGTATAAAAGCAGCTTCCATTAAATGCTCACTCATTCACAAACAAGGACTGGGCGAAGGTCACCACTTTGTCAACAAATGTTTAAGCAAATTGTTTATGAAAAACAATTCTCAACCAGCTAATGCAAGGAATTTAGTGATTTCGCCATCTACGGCCCGTACTATCATCAGAATGTTCAGAAAATCACTGCACGTAACATTGAATGTTTATGACTTTTGATCCCTCAGGTGGTACTGCATCAAAAAGCGACATCAGTGTGTAAAGGATATCACCACATGGGCTCAGGAACACTTCAGAAAAACACTGTCAGTAACTACAGTCCAACGCTACATCTGTAAGTGCAAGTTAAAACTCTACTATGCAAAGTCAAAGCCATATATCAACAACACCCAGAAACGCCGTCGGCTTCGCTGGGCCTGAGCTCATCTACGATGGACTGATGCAAAGTGGAAAAGTGTTCTGTGGTCTGACGAGTCCACATTTCAAATGTGCCAACTTCACTGCTTTTGGGTTTTGTAGATTTAGCTGACACTTTGTTGCAAAGCGATGAACAATAAGTGGACAGGATATTTCTACCCTGAGCAATAGTTCCACCACCCGATCTGTTCCTTCGGGTTAGACTTAGACTTCCTTTTATTGTCATTCAAATTTGAACGTTACAGTGCAGATAAGAACAACATTTTGTTGCATTAGCTCATGGTAGTGCAGGATAAAAGAACAATAAGTTGCAAATATAAATAAACAGATTACTGTGCAGATAAAAATATTGCACTTTTTTATATGCGTCCAGGTTTATGGATGTATGTTGTATTGTCTTTTTATTCCAGCCACTTAATCCATTTTGGGGGGAATTGAGGGGATTATTTTATGTATTGGAAGTGAACAAGTTGTATCGGAACATCTCTTGTGCCAACATAATATTTTCTCATCATGAACTCAATGTTCTGTGTGTTATTTGGAAAAGCAAACTACACACACAGGAGACAACTGAAAGTGTACAATAAAAAAAAAAGTGAATGCCAATCTCCCCCCTCATCATACAGGTGGTGTGACTTTATTCCTTGTCCTACAGCATAGATTTCTTCTTCAACATAGTCCAGCACGATCTGTAATGTTGTCATTTTGAGCCGTGCACACCAAACCAATCGAAGCTTTAACAAGCGGGAATAAAAGGAACGCTTGAAGGAGAGAAAGGGCAGGATAAAGAAAAACAGCCGCCCGCTGAAGCTTGTGCTGACTCACCGGGGTGAGGACATTGTGAGCGTTGGAGAAGACACGTCTCCACGCTTCCAGGAGCCAGAAGTCAGCAACCAGGCAAAAGCAGCGCAAACCCAATATAACCCATATATAATAACCCAAACTAGGCTGCATAATAACCCAAACTAGGCTGCATAATAACCCAAAATAGGCTGCATAATAACCCAAACTAGGCTGCATAATAACCCAAACTAGGCTGCATAATAACCCAAACTAGGCTGCATAATAACCCAACTAGGCTGCATTATAATCCAAACTAGGCTGCATAATAACCCAAACTAGGCTCCATAATAACCCAAACTAGGCTGCATAATAACCCAAACTAGGCTGCATAATAACCCAAACTAGGCTCCATAATAACCCAAACTAGGCTGCATAATAACCCAAACTAGGCTGCATAATAACCCAAACTAGGCTGCATAATAACCCAAACTTGGCTGCATAATAACCCAAACTAGGCTGCATAATAACCCAAACTAGGCTGCATAATAACCCAAACTAGGCTGCATAATAACCCAAACTAGGCTGCATAATAACCCAAACTTGGCTGCATAATAACCCAAACTAGGCTGCATAATAACTCAAACAAGGCTGCATAATAACCCAAACTAGGCTGCATAATAACCCAAACTAGGCTGCATAATAACTCAAACAAGGCTGCATAATAACCCAAACTAGGCTGCATTATAACCCCAACTAGGCTGCATAATAACCCAAACTAGGCTGCATTATAACCCAAACTAGGCTGCATTATAACCCAAACCTGGCTGCATAATAACCCAAACTAGGCTGCATTATAACCCAAACTAGGCTGCATTATAACCCAAACTTGGCTGCATAATAACCCAAACTAGGCTGCAATATAACCCAAACTAGGCTGCATTATAACCCAAACTTGGCTGCATAATAACCCAAACTAGGCTGCATTATAACCCAAACTAGGCTGCATAATAACCCAAACTAGGCTGCATAATAACTCAAACAAGGCTGCATAATAACCCAAACTAGGCTGCATAATAACCCAAACTAGGCTGCATAATAACTCAAACAAGGCTGCATAATAACCCAAACTAGGCTGCATTATAACCCAAACCTGGCTGCATAATAACCCAAACTAGGCTGCATAATAACCCAAACTAGGCTGCATAATAGCTCAAACAAGGCTGCATAATAACCCAAACTAGGCTGCATTATAACCCAAACTAGGCTGCATTATAACCCAAACTAGGCTGCATAATAACCCAAACTAGGCTACATAATAACCCGAACAAGGCTGCATAATAACCCAAACAAGGCTGCACAATAACCTAAACTAGGCTGCATTATAACCCGAACTAGGCTGCATTATAACCCAAACAAGGAAGCATAATAACCCAAACTAGGCTGCATTATAACCCAAACAAGGCTGCATAATAACCCAAACTGGGCGGAATTATAACCCAAACAAGGCTGCATAATAACCAAAACTTGGCTGCATAATAACCCAAACTAGTTTGCATTATAACCCAAACTAGGCTGCATTATAACCCAAACTTGGCTGCATAATAACCCAAACAAGGCTGCATAATAACCCAAACTAGGCTGCATAATAACCCAAAGTAGGCTGCATAATAACCCAAACTAGGCTGCATTATAACCCAAACTAGGCTGCATAATAACTCAGACAAGGCTGCATAATAACCCAAACTAGGCTCCATAATAACCCAAACTAGGCTGCATAATAACCCAAAGTAGGCTGCATAATAACCCCAACTAGGCTGCATAATAACCCAAACTAGGCTGCATAATAACTCAAACAAGGCTGCATAATAACCCAAACTAGGCTGCATAATAACCCAAACTAGGCTGAATTATAACCCAAACTAGGCTGCATTATAACCCAAACCTGGCTGCATAATAACCCAAACTAGGCTGCATAATAACTCAAAGAAGGCTGCATAATAACCCAAACTAGGCTGCATTATAACCCAAACTAGGCTACATAATAACCCAAACTAGGCTGCATAATAACTCAAACAAGGCTGCATAATAACCCAAACTAGGCTGCATTATAACCCAAACTAGGCTGCATAATAACCCAAACTAGGCTGCATAATAACCCAAACTAGGCTGCATTATAACCCAAACTAGACTGCATAATAACCCAGACAAGGCTGCATAATAACCCAAACTAGGCTGCATTATAACCCAAACTAGGCTGCATAATAACCCAAACTAGGCTGCATAATAACCCAAACTAGGCTGCATAATAACCTAAACAAGGCTGCATAATAACCAAAACTAGGCTGCATTATAACCCAAACTAGGCTGCATAATAACCCAAACTAGGCTGCATAATAACCCAAACTAGGCTGCATAATAACCCAAACTAGGCTGCATAATAACCCAAACTTGGCTGCATTATAACCCAAACAAGGCTGCATTATAACCGAAACTTGGCTGCATAATAACCCAAACTTGGCTGCATAATAACCCAAACTAGGCTGCATTATAACCCAAACTTGGCTGCATAATAACCCAAACTTGGCTGCATAATAACCCAAACTAGGCTGCATTATAACCCAAACTTGGCTGCATAATAACCCAAACTAGGCTGCATTATAACCCAAACTAGGCTGCATAATTACCCAAACTAGGCTGCATTATAACCCAAACTAGGCTGCATTGTAACCCAAACTTGGCTGCATAATAACCCAAACTAGGCTGCATTATAACCCAAACTTGGCTGCATAATAACCCAAACTAGGCTGCATTATAACCCAAACTAGGCTGCATTATAACCCAAACTTGGCTGCATAATAACCCAAACTAGGCTGCATAATAACACAAACAAGGCTGCATAATAACCCAAACTAGGCTGCATAATAACCCAAAGTAGGCTGTATAATAACCCAAACTAGGCTGCATAATAACCCAAACTAGGCTGCATAATAACCCAGACAAGGCTGCATAATAACCCAAACTAGGCTGTATGATAACCCAAACTAGGCTGCATAATAACCCAAACTAGGCTGCATTATAACCCAAACTAGCCTGCATTATAACCCAAACTATGCTGTATGATAACCCAAACTAGGCTGCATAATAACCCAAACTAGGCTGCATTATAACCCAAACTAGCCTGCATAATAACCCAAACTAGGCTGCATAATAACCCAAATAAGGCTGCATAATAACCCCAACTAGGCCGCACATCAGCCATCCAGTACCGAGCAGCAGTAGCTGTGGGCAAATTAAAGACTGTCAGTCGGACTTGATGTTTTATTTTGTTTGTTTTTTTTGGCCTGACCTTCTTTGCAGTCTCCCAGCAGCAGCTGATGACAAGTGGGCCTCATCAATCGGCCGCGACCCGCATCGATTCCCACTTTCCGACCCCAGGCCACAAAAACTCTGCATGGCGTAACGGGCGACATGTTGCGAGACTCGGAATATGTTGTGTCTGCTGTGTGGGATCAATGGCGTCTGCAATCAGCGGCTCCTCTCACACAGAGAGAGCTACATGAGTCCTGTGCAGAATGGACGTTTGGCCGAGAAAAGCAGGGCACGGCACATCCATGCCAGGGCACAAAGGGGCAAGGAGAGAGAATTAATAACAAATTGGGAGAACAAAGAAGACACAAAGCACTAAGGAAATGAAATCAGAGGGAGGCAGACTGTCATTTTTGTGACTGACCAACCATAACTATTCATTTACTTAACCCCAAAACGTATTAGCTTGTTTTAATACACATAGCGGGGCCTGAAAGGATGATTATTTCCCCAGCAGGAAATTAATTTGAAGAGTTTTATGCGCTTTGCTCGTCACCGAGATGACATTTTAAATGGATGTGCTTGACCCAGTTATGCTCCGTGAAAGCCTCACTTCACATTTGCATCCCGAGCCCTGGGCTCAGCTTTTGACAAAATGCCACCTGAGCAAACAGCATGATTCATTCCAACAGGACTCCTGGATATTTTTCAAGGCACCATGATTCATTGGCTTCAAAAAAATCTGGTCGCCATGAGTAAGAGACAGAAATTAGTTCGTGGCGTATTTTCCGGACCAAAGGGCAGACTGCGGACGTGTGGTCTATTTTGGATCTTTTTCCTACATGAGGCGCACCGGACTGTTGGGCGCATTAAATCATTAACTTCAAAGTTTAATGGCAGCAACACATTGCAAAAAAGTTGGCAAAGGGGCATTTTTACCAGTGTGTTACATGGCCTTTCCTTTTAACAACACTCAGTAAAGGTTTGGGAACTGAGGAGACTCACTTTTGAAGTGGAATTATTTCCCATTCTTTCTTGATTCACACCTCAAGTTGTTTAAAAATCTGGGGTCTCTGTTGTGGTATTTTACCCTTCATTTTGCACCACACATTTTCAATGGGAGACAGGTCTGGACTACAGGCAGCCAGTCTAGTACCCGAAGTCTTTTACTATGAAGTCACACTGTTGTAACACATGCAGAATGCGGCTTGGCATTGTCTGGCTGAAATAAGCAGGGGCGTCCATGATAACGTTGCTTGGATGACAACATATGTTGCTCCAAAAGCTGCATGTACCTTTCAGCATTAATGGTGCCTTCACAGATGTGAAGTGAATTATATTTATATAGCGCTTTTTTCTAGTGACTCAAAGTGCTTTACATAGTGATACCCAATATCTAAGTTACATTTAAACCAGTGTGGGTGGCACTGGGAGCAGGTGAGTAAAGTGTCTTGCCCAAGGACACAACGGCAGTGACTAGGATGGCGGAAGCGGGAATCGAACCTGCAACCCTCAAGTTGCTGGCACGGCCACTCTACCAACCGAGCTATACCACCCATGTGTAAGTTACTCATGCCTTGGGCACTAATACACCCTCATACCATCACACATGCTGCCTTTTTGAACTTTACGCCTAGAACAGTCCAAACGGTTCTTTTCCTTTTTGGTCCGGAGGACACAACTTCCACAGTGTCCAAAAACAATTTGAAATTTGGGCTTGTGAGACCACAGAACACTTTTACACTTTGCATTAGTCCATCTTTGATGAGTGAAGCCTGTGGCGTTTCTGGGTGTTGTTGATAAATGGCTCTGGCTTTGCATAGCAATAATAATAATAATAATAATGGATTAGATTTATATCGCGCTTTTCTATTGTTAGATACTCAAAGTGGGAACCCATCATTCATTCACACCTGGTGGTGGTAAGCTACATCAGTAGCCACAGCTGCCCTGGGGTAGACTGACGGAAGCGTGGCTGCCAGTTTGTGCTTACGGCCCCTCCGACCACCACCAATCATTCATTCATCATTCATTCACCGGTGTGAGCGGCACCGGGGGCAAAATGTGAAGTGTCCTGCCCAAAGACACAACGGCAGCGCTTTGGATGTCCATAGGTGGGAAGCGAACCTGCAACCCTCAGGTTTCTGGCACGGCCGCTCTACCCACTACGCCATACCGCCCCACAATAGAAAAGCGCGATATAAATCTAATCCATTATTATTAGTATTATTATTATTATTATTATTATTATTATTATAGTAGAGTTTTAACTTGCACTTACAGATGTAGCGACCAACTGTAGTTACTGACAGTGGTTTTCTGAAGTGTTCCTGAGCCCATGTGGTGATATCCTTTACACACTGACGTCGCTTTTTGATGCAGTACCGCCTGAGGGATCGAAGGTCATGGGCATTCAAAGTTGGTTTACGGCCTTGCCGGGATTTCTCCAGATTCTGTGAACCTTTTGATGATAGTACGGAGCGTAGATGGTGAAATCGCTAAATTCCTTGCAATATCTCGTTGAGAAATGTTGTTCTTAAAGAGTTGGACAATTTACTCAAGCAGTTGTTGACAAAGTGGTGACCCCTCGCCCCGTCCTTGTTTGTGAATGAGTGAGCATTTCATGGAAGCTGCTTTTATAGCCAATCATGGCACCCACCTGTTCCCAATTAGCCTGCTCACCTGTGGGATGTTCCAAATAAATGGGTTGTACTTGTATAGTGCTTTTCTACCTTCAAGGTACTCAAAGCGCTTTGACACTACTTCCACATTTACCCATTCACACACACATTCACACACTGATGGAGGGAGCTGCCATGCAAGGCGCCAACCAGCACCCATCAGGAGCAAGGGTGAAGTGTCTTGCTCAGGACACAACGGACGTGACGAGGTTGGTTCTGGGTGGGATTTGAACCAGGGACATTCGGGTTGCACACGGCTACTCTCGCACTGCCCCACGCCGTCCCTAAATAAGTCTTTGATGAGTATTCACCAACTACGGCGTGGCGCAGTGGGAGAGTGGCCGTGCGCAACCCGAGGGGCCCTGGTTCAAATCCCACCTAGTACCAACCTCGTCACGTCCGTTGTGTCCTGAGCAAGACACTTCACCCTTGCTCCTGATGGGTGCTGGTTGGCGCCTTGCATGGCAGCTCCTTCCATCAGTGTGTGAATGTGTGTGTGAATGGGTAAATGTGGAAGTAGTGTCAAAGCGCTTTGAGTACCTTGAAGGTAGAAAAGCGCTATACAAGTACAACCCATTTATCATTTAATTATAACTTTCTCACTCTTTTTTGCCACTTGTGCCAGCTTTTTTGAAACATGTTGCAAATTCCAAATGAGCTAATATTTGGAAAAAATGACAAAATTCACGGTGGCAGAGGGGTTAGTGCGTCTGCCTCACAATACGAAGTTCCTGCAGTCCTGGGTTCAAATCCAGGCTCGGGATCTTTCTGTGTGGAGTTTGCATGTTCTCCCCGTGAATGCGTGGGTTCCCTCCGGGTACTCCGGCTTCCTCCCACCTCCAAAGACATGCACCTGGGGATAGGCCCCTCCCACCTCCAAAGACATGCACCTGGGGATAGGCCCCTCCCACCTCCAAAGACATGCACCTGCGGATAGGCCCCTCCCACCTCCAAAGACATGCACCTGGGGATAGGCCCCTCCCACCTCCAAAGACATGCATCTGGGGATAGGCCCCTCCCACCTCCAAAGACATGCACCTGGGGATAGGCCCCTCCCACCTCCAAAGACATGCATCTGGGGATAGGCCCCTCCCACCTCCAAAGACATGCACCTGGGGATAGGCCCCTCCCACCTCCAAAGACATGCACCTGATAGGTTGATTGGCAACACTAAATGGTCCCTAGTGTGTGAATGTTGTCCGTCTATCTGTGTTGGCCCCGCGATGAGGTGGCGACTTGTCCAGGGTGTACGCCGCCTTCCGCCCGATTGTAGCTGAGATAGGCGCCAGCGCCCCCCGCGACCCCAAAAGGGAATAAGCGGTAGAAAATGGATGGATGGATGGAACAACATTTACCAGCTGGAACGTTAAATATGTTGTCTTTGCAGTCTATTCAATTGAATATAAGTTTCTAATCATTGTATTTTTTATTTATTTATCTTTTACACAAGGTGACAACTTCACTGCTTTTGGGTTTTGTAATTTGCACTTCAACATTTCCAAGTTTTGAATTTTTAACCTGACTCCTCTGCCAGGGGATGATTGACATGTCATTGGCGACCGCAGCGTCTGGACAAGAGTTTGATGGAGAGACATGACATTTGCTGCAGACTCCAGCTGATCTTTGACAATCAATCCCTATGACATTATGGAGCCGCTGCTTCTTTTTTTGGAAGCAAAATGTCTCGACATTGCTGCAAACATTTCATGACAACTCGACTTTCTTTGTGCATTTACTCCGATGTCATCATCAGGTCAGAGAATGCATTTTATTGCTGTCATTGCGGCAACTTTGGCCAACCTTTTTGAAAGCAAGAGCTACTTCTTGGGTACTGATTAATGCAAAGGGCTACCAGTTTGATACACACTTAAATAAATTGCCAGAAATAGCCAATTTGCTCAATTTACCTTTAATTCTATGTTATTAATAATAATTAATGATATTTATCTTTGTGGAAACACTGATCATCTTATGGGGCGGCATAGCTCGGTTGGTAGAGCAGCCGTGCCAGCAACTTGAGGGTTGCAGGTTCGATCCCCGCTTCCGCCTTCCTAATCCCTGCCGTTGTGTCCTTGGGCAAGACACTTTACCCACCTGCTCCCAGTGCCACCCACACTGCTTTAAATGTAACTTAGATATTGGGTTTCACTATGTAAAGCGCTTTGAGTCACTACAGAAAAGCGCTATATAAATATAATTCACTTCACTCAATGATTTCTCAAAATAAAATATATTTTTGATGACATGTTTTAAATAGGTTAAAATCCAATCTGCACTTTGTTAGAATATATAACAAATTGGACCAAACTATATTTCTAACAAAGACAAATCATTATTTCTTCTAGATTTTCCAGAACAAAAATTTTAAAAGAAATTAAAAAGACTTTGAAATAAGATTTAAATTTGATTTTACAGGTTTTCTACATTTGGCAGAATTTTTTTTTTGAATTTTAATCATAATAAGTTTGAAGAAATATTTCACAAATATTCTTTGTCGAAAAAACAGAAGCTAAAATGAAGAATTAAATTAATATTTTAAAATTATTCTTTACAATAAAAACTAATAATTTACTTGAACATTGATTTAAATTGTCAAGAAAGAAGAGGAAGGAATTTAAAATGTAAAAAGGTAAATATGTTTAAAAATCCTAAAATCATTTTTAAGGTTGTATTTTTTTTCTCTAAAATTGTCTTTCTGAAAGTTATAAGAAGCAAAGTAAAAAAATAAATGAATTTATTTAAACAAGTGAAGACCAAGTCTTTAAAATATTTTCTTGGATTTTCAAATTCTATTTGAGTTTTGTCTCTCTTAGAATTAAAAATGTTGAGCAAATCGAGACCAGCTTACTAGTAAATAAAAACAATTTAAAAAATAGAGGCAGCTCACTGGTAAGTGCTGCTGTGAATAACTCAAACTATCCTCTTGCAGGTTCCAGGGACCACCAAGGAAGGACATGCCTTTTGAGCAGGTGTAGACTTCTTTTATTTTTCAATAAACAAAAGACTTTTGCGTGTTGCTTTTCATCCTTCCCGTTGTATGCGTCTGCCTCTCGCTCTCGCTCTTTTCCGGGTTGCACGTGCTGCTGCTCGTGTTGTCGTCTTTCTCTTGTTCCTTCCTCGTATGGGTTGCTCTTGCTCCGCACCATCACCAGCCCCGTTCTCTCCTCCTTCTCCCCTTTTATACAGTGAGAGGAGATACGTTAATCGTGTACAGGTAGGCGATCCACACACCTGATCTTGTTTGTGGGTCGCTCCCAGCACGCCCCGACTCGCCTCTCCCTTGCCATCCTCGCCGCCATCTTGGGCCGGGCTCCAGCGTGCCCTGCCTCTCTGTCGGACCGTCGGCTCCGCCTCTCCACAGCTGCTATTTGAGCTATTTTTAGAACAGGCCAGCGGGCGACTCACCTGGTCCTTACGGGCGACCAGGTGCCCGCGGGCACCGCGTTGGTGACCCCTGTGGTAGAGCAATACACTGCTGGACTACATTTGTCTTTGCTTCACTTTATAATAAACATTTGGTCATCAATCTATTCCAGACTGCCATGATCTTTTCCCTCGACCACGAATTAAGTTCCCAATTTAATTTATGCATTTTTATCCCATTAGTCTTGCTGATGGTCATCTAAAGGACACACATCTGCTGCACTCATCTTTTATGCTGTCTTTACATTTTAAGTGTGGGAATTCTCTCATTTTAACTTATTAAAGAGAGCTGCCGGAGAGGGAAAGTGAATAATAATCTCAAAGACTTAGAATGACCTGTTTTGGCGTGTTCAGTTTTCCATCCATCCATCCATCTTCTTCCACTTATCCGAAGTCGGGTCGCAGGGAAGCCCAGACTTTCCTTTTATTCAGCCACTTCATTCCAGCTCCTCCCGGGGGATCCCAAGGTGTTCCCAAGCCAGCCGAGAGACATAGTCTTCCCAAAGTGTCCTGGGTCTTCCCCGTGGAATCCTACCAGTCGGACGTGCCCTAAACACCTCCCTAGGGAGGCGTTCAGCTGGCATCCTGACCAGATGCCTAGACCACTCATTTCAGCCGCTTGTACTCGTGTGTCTATTATGTCGGATCCACTATGGACTGGACTCTCACTATTATGTTAGATCCACTATGGACTGGACTCTCACTATTATGTTAGATCCACTATGGACTGGACTCTCACTATTATGTTAGATCCACTATGGACTGGACTCTCACTATTATGTTAGATCCACTATGGACTGGACTCTCACTATTATGTTAGATCCACTATGGACTGGACTCTCACACTATTATGTTGGATCCACTATGGACTGGACTCTCACTATTATGTCGGATCCACTATGGACTGGACTCTCACTATTATGTTAGATCCACTATGGACTGGACTCTCACTATTATGTTAGATCCACTATGGACTGGACTCTCACTATTATGTTAGATCCACTATGGACTGGACTCTCACTATTATGTTAGATCCACTATGGACTGGACTCTCACTATTATGTTAGATCCACTATGGACTGGACTCTCACTATTATGTTAGATCCACTATGGACTGGACTCTCACTATTATGTTAGATCCACTATGGACTGGACTCTCACTATTATGTTAGATCTACTATGGACTGGAGTCTCACTGTTATGTTAGATCCACTATGGACTGGACTCTCACTATTATGTTAGATCCACTATGGACTGGACTCTCACTATTATGTTAGATCCACTATGGACTGGACTCTCACTATTATGTTAGATGCCCTGATGTGGGATCTGAAATGAGGATGTGGTTGTGGCTTGTGCAGCCCTTTGAGACACTGGTGATTTAAGGCTATATAAGTAAACATTGATTGATTGATTTGTGCATACAGCAAACATAAATAAAAATACATGTCAATGTTTAAAGTAAAATGTACAATTTGTGGAAAGTGCCGACTCTCTCGTCACACGAACTCAAAAAGAAGCGGAGCAGAGTTTCTAGCTCATTCCTCCCAATCCCTTTCAAGTGCTCATCTGAATATTCATTAGTCAAACATCCTTGAATTTCCTCTCAAATATCAGTCCCAAAAATGCATAAAAATGTATAAACTCCACCCATGAATTTTAATGATGAAAACGTAACAGCTTGATAAGTACAATCTTTTATCCTGAATGTTTGCATGTGTTGCCAGCATTCTGACACTTTTCTCCCATTTTGTTGTAAAATACAACCTTTTTAACGAAGAAATCCAAAGAGTCCGGCCATTCTTCTCAAACATATTTTTTAGTTCTGACTCATCTCTGCTCTCTTACAGAGGGACTGGAGTCCGGTCCTCCAACCGCAGCAGCTGCCGGGTCACAGTCCGCACTAATGGAAGCCATTCAGTTCTCATCGGTCAAGTGACCAGGCTGCTGGAAAAGAGAAGAAGATAAGGAAAGAAAAAAAAGGTAATCACAGTGCAGGTAAATACTGTGCAGTGATGGTCTCCCCATGTCTAGCATTAAAAGATTACAGTTGGTACAAAATGCGGCTGCTAGACTTTTGACAAGAACAAGAAAGTGTGATCACATTAGGCCTGTACTGTATATACCTTTATATACATATATACATACATATATACCTATACTGTATATACCTTTATATACATATATACATACATATATACCTATACTGTATATACCTTTATATACATACATATATACCTATACTGTATATACGTTTATATATATATACATACATATATACCTATAGTGTATATACCTTTATATACATACATATATACCTATACTGTATATACCTTTATATACATATATACATACATATATACCTATACTGTATATACCTTTATATACATATATACATACATATATACCTATACTGTATATACCTTTATATACATACATATATACCTATACTGTATATACCTTTATATATATATACATACATATATACCTATAGTGTATATACCTTTATATACATACATATATACCTATACTGTATATACCTTTATATACATATATACATACATATATACCTATACTGTATATACCTTTATATACATATATACATACATATATACCTATACTGTATATACCTTTATATACATATATACATACATATATACCTATACTGTATATACCTTTATATACATATATACATACATATATACCTATACTGTATATACCTTTATATACATATATACATACATATATACCTATACTGTATATACCTTTATATACATATATACATACATATATACCTATCCCGGCTCACCTGCACTGGCTTCCTGTGCACTTAAGATGTGACTTTAAGGTTTTACTACTTACGTATAAAATACTACACGGTCTAGCTCCATCCTATCTTGCCGATTGTATTGTACCATATGTCCCGGCAAGAAATCTGCCTTCAAAGGACTCCGGCTTATTAGTGATTCCTAGAGCCCAAAAAAAGTCTGCGGGCTATAGAGCGTTTTCCGTTCGGGCTCCAGTACTCTGGAATGCCCTCCCGGTAAAAGTTCGAGATGCTACCTCAGTAGAAGCATTTAAGTCTCACCTTAAAACTCATTTGTATACTCTAGCCTTTAAATAGACCTCCTTTTTAGACCAGTTGATCTGCCGTTTATTTTCTTTTTCTCCTATGTCCCCCCCTCCCTTGTGGAGGGGGTCCGGTCCGATCCGGTGGCCATGTACTGCTCGCCTGTGTATCGGCTGGGGACATCTCTGCGCTGCTGATCCGCCTCCGCTTGGGATGGTTTCCTGCTGGCTCCGCTGTGAACGGGACTCTCGCTGCTGTGTTGGATCCGCTTTGGACTGGACTCTCGCGACTGTGTTGGATCCATTATGGATTGAACCTTCACAGTATCATGTTAGACCCGCTCGACATCCATTGCTTTCCTCCTCTCCAAGGTTCTCATAGTCTCATAGTGAGTTTTCCTTGCCCTTATGTGGGCCTACAGAGGATGTCGTAGTGGTTTGTGCAGCCCTTTGAGACACTAGTGATTTAGGGCTATATAAGCAAACATTGATTGATTGATTGATTGATGTTGACTGAGAACGGCAATAACTACCTTCTCCATTAGAACTGATACGACACCAATTAATTACCTGGCTATCGTTATCAGAGCCATTTTTTGGTACTTCTGTGTTTGTTCAAGTGGTATTAAATGTTAATAAAATATAAAAAATGTTATTCATGTAATACTGAGCTGAAAAGGATATCCGTGCTGTCCGTGTTGTCCTTTTTTTTCAGATTTCTGAGTCTCACTTGCAAGTGCATTTCATTTCAGTTTTTGTCGGAAGTAGTCTTTGCCATGAAGCTAAAAGTGCCATTTTTATGAAGCTCTACACCATCTTGATGCTGTAATATTGTACTTATTGCACAGCGGCTGTTTGGCTGTAATGTGAATACAAAATTTGGAGGTGTTGAAATCACTATGTAAATTAACTCATGCTAATTAGTAGCATCTACAGCAGGGGTCGGGAACCTTTTCATCTAAGAGAGCCAAGAAGCCAAATATTTCAAAATATATTTCCCTAAGAGCCATATAATATTTTCTTTTAACACTGAACACATTTTTAAGTAAGACCAACATTTCCAGAGTATAATAGGTCTCTTATTCTTTGTATCAACATTGTTATTCTGAAGTTAACTGTGGAGGGGGGTGTGGCCTGCGGGCCTAGAGCAAAGCGGGATGTTGCCAGGACCGGCCTCGAAATCAGTGACAGGTGTGTAGAAGGCCCACCTGGGCCTTTTTATCTAATCACCTGTCGCTCTGTTATAAGCAGCAGCCAGGAGGATAGACGGGGTTGGGGCTGGAGCCAGAGCGCGAGTGAGGACGAAAGAGAAAAAGACAATTGCTGGAAAGCAACTGAGAGACTAATTGAAAATAAAACCTATATTTTAACCCTAAAACAGGCTCTCATGTTGGTGCTTGGTGGTCTGAAGAACCCCCAGGAGGGCAAGCCCAACACTAACCAATAATAAATGAATTACTTCTTACCATTAGTGCAATTTCTTGAACATAAAAAAGCATGAGAATGTTTTATATTTCGAATGTTATTTTTAACACTATGATTACAAGTGGAATTATTCATTACTTATCCTGTTAAGCAATGTCAGCTCCGATTTATCTGAGAGCCAGATGCAGTCATCAAAAGAGCCACATCTGGCTCTAGAGCCATAGGTTCCCTACCCCTGCTCTACAGTATCAATCAATCCATCAAACTATTTGTATAGCACTTTTCATACGTATAAAAAACGGTGGTGTGCCGTCAGGGCCAGCAAGAACTTCTCTGCTGGCCTAACATAACCACAAATCAAGATTATAATTAAAGATAAAAGTATCTTTTTATGTACTTTCCCTAAATATCAAAAAGTATCCACATTCTCTTCATGTCATATTTGTCACGGAGTGGTAGTGACGAACACCAAGATGCAGAGATGACAGGCTTGGTACATGAAAACATGGTTTTAATGTTCAAAAAAAGGCAAGAAAAACACAAACCAGAAACCAGGAAACAGGGACAGGAGTCGGGATACAAGGAATAACTCACAGCATCCAAAAAAAGGCAGCAAAAAACAACAAACAATACTCCAGCCCTGACTTGAGGGCAAGGCAGGTTTAAATAATGCCGCTGATTAGTGCTCAGGCAGCAGGTGAGCGAGCGAACACTAATCAGAGGCAGGTGGAAGTAATAAGTAACCATGGTAACTAAAACAAACAAGGGTGCACAAAAAACAGGAACCGAAGCAGTCTTAGACGGAATATAAAAAACATGATCCAGACCACAGATCATGACAATGTTATGCTCCTTCCAGTATTGTTGTTTTCAGTTTTAGTTTTTATCCAATCAGAATTCAGCTATCTTATGTTGCCATGCTGTACCAAATCTGCCCCGGGCCTTCAGACTCAACAATGCGGGCGTCCGTGCACTGTAAGTGAACGGGCACATACAGCTGATAGATAATTGCGATAGCCAACCAGATCACGAGCTGTTGTCAGTAAGGCCTTCTAGCTGGCTTAAGGCAGATGATGAGCTAGGAAACATAAGAACACCATTACCCAGCATGCCACAGTAGTGAAGAGCATGCGCAGTAGCCTCGTTTAGCCATGCCGGATGTTTTTGATGAGCACGTTGTGTAGTAAACTTTAAGAAGTCAGCCAACATGCCTCGTCTGCATCTTTTATGAGTGGACAAGACAACACATACATTTGTAAGGCCACTTTCAAGAAGGATATTTAAAGAGAAACCACGTCTTGTGAGATGACGTCGGCCAACCCTGGAAGCTCGAACGGGTCATGTGGTGACATCAATGATGGTATTTTGAGAGGTAATCATTGGACACAGGACGTCACTGAAGGCCTAGGTGAGAAACGCACAGCCCGCCACTGATCAGAACAAAGAAAACAGTACTGTAACACACGTTTTCATAGAATAATTGCAAGTTGAAACAGTCAAACCCCCTTTACCCGTCTCTCTCTACCACACACGTGCACACGTAATGAAACTAATGTAAAAAACGTACTTGACTGAGCACGGAGGAACCATGTGATACAAAACTATCTCAGGTGGCCAGGTGAGGGACCCATAAGCCAGAGCCACAGCAGCTGCGGCACAATAGTTAGTGCGTCTGCCTCACAATACGAAGGTCATGACTAGTCCTGGGTTCAATCCCGGGCTCGGGATCTTTCTGTGTGGAGTTTGCTTGTTCTCCTCGTGACTGTGTGGGTTCCCTCCGAGTACTCCAGCTTCCTCCCACCTCCAAAGACATGCACCTGGGGATAGGCCCCTCCCACCTCCAAAGACATGCACCTGGGAATAGGCTCCTCCCACCTCCAAAGACATGTACCAGGGGATAGGCTCCTGCCACCTCCAAAGACATGCACCTGGGGATAGGCTCCTCCCAAATCCAAAGACATACACCTGGGGATAGGCTCCTCCCACCTCCAAAGACATGCACCTGCGGATATGCTCCTCCCATCTCCAAAGACATGCACCTGGGGATAGGCCCCTCCCACCTCCAAAGACATGCACCTGGGGATAGGCTCCGCCAAACTTCCAAAGACATACACCTGGGGATAGGCTCTTCCCACCTCCAAAGACATGCACCTGGGGATAGGCCCCTCCCACCTCCAAAGACATGCACCTGGGGATAGGCCCCTCCCACCTCCAAAGACATGCACCTGGGGATAGGTTGATTGGCAACACTAAATGGTCCCTAGTGTGTGAATGTTGTCTGTCTGTCTGTGTTGGCCCTGTGATGAGGTGGCGACTTGTCCAGGGTGTACGCCAGCTTCCGCCCGATTGTAGCTGAGATAGGCACCATGAGCCCAAAGGGAATAATTTCTACCTCAATCCTTAAATTTCTTGCAATTGCACTTCGAGATTCAACAGAATATGGGTTGAAAAGGATTTGCAAACAATTTCCCAACTCATATGGAAACGGGGTTTGTAAGTAAAAAAGAAAGAAGAAGAAAAAGTATGTATGCCTCACCTGGTGTTTACTTCTCCACACGTCACTGATGTCACTTAATTAATTCACTTTACTATCTTGGGTGAAGTCTCCATTTATATACCCAGAGTTGGTCAGACAAGAAGAGCGGCACTCCATTGTGCTCTAAAATGTCCAACTTCCCAAGTTTCCGGAATGTGCTGCATTAAGACTCCACTGAGAAGTAAACACTGTGCTTTTCCTGTTCATGTGTGAAAGACTTTAGCTGCAAGAAAAGCCATTTTTCATAAATATACAGTAAGAGCGGTAATTCATCAACGTTTGGACAAGCATAAAGAAGCCTTTTTCCTGGTGTGACTGACATATTTGAATGGGTGGCAGGGACAAAAAGTGGCATCTTGCTGGGCTGCTAATGTCTGCCTTCATTCAGCTGCATCCCAAGTGGAAGTGAGTCACGGCGTCTTGGTGGCGTGTTGCAGGAGAGGAGACAAACCACACCATCCCAGCCCAAGTGAATGAAGAATTAGTCGTCATTATCCCATCTCCGATCTCTTCAGCGGCTGCTGGGCTTTTGTCCTTGGAGGAGACGCTCCAATATGAGAATATGTTTGCCGCTCTGGTCCGGCACTGCCTGTCTCGTTACATTTCCACTCTTGCTCTTTTTACGCTCATCGAGTCGAAAGTATCGCAGGAATGAAGGAAATGTTATGTTTCAATTACAAACGAGTTGGGAAATTGTGTTAGATGTAAATATAAACAGAATACAATGATTTGCAAATCCTTTTCAACCCATATTCAGTTGAATATGCTACAAAGACAACATATTTGATGTTCAAACTCCATCCATCCATCCATCTTCTTCCGCTTATCCGAGGTCGGGTCGCGGGGGCAACAACCTAAGCAGGGAAACCCAAGCTTCCCTTTCCCTAGCCACTTCGTCTAGCTCCTCCCGGGGATCCCGAGGCGTTCCCAGGCCAGCCGGGAGACATAGTCTTCCCAACGTGTCCTGGGTCTTCCCCGTGGCCTCCTACCAGCTGGACGTGCCCTAAACACCTCCCTAGGGAGGCGTTCGGGTGGCATCCTGACCAGATGCCCGAACCACCTCATCTGGCTCCTCTCCATGTGGAGGAGCAGCAGCTTTACTTTGTCTTCAGTAATGCGGACGTTGTACCGATCCGTTGTGGTGAAGAAGGAGCTGAGCCGGAAGGCAAAGCTCTCAATTTACCGGTCGATCTACGTTCCCTTCCTCACCTATGGTCATGAGCTTTGGGTCATGACCGAAAGGATAAGATCACGGGTACAAGCGGCCCAAATGAGTTTGGGTCTCTCCCTTAGAGATAGGGTGAGAAGCTCTGCCATCCGGGAGGAACTCAAAGTAAACTAGATATATTTTTGGCAAATAATAATTAACTTAGAATTTCATTGCTGCAACACGTGCCAAAGTAGTTGGGAAAGGGCATGTTCACCACTGTGTTACATCACCTTTTCTTTTAAAGGGGAACATTATCATATTTTCAAAAGGGTTAAAAACAATAAAAATCAGTTCCCAGTGGCTTGTTGTATTTTTTGAAGTTTTTTTCAAAATGTTACCGGTTTCGGAATATCCCTAAATAAAGCTTTAAAGTGCCTTATTTTCGCTATCTTCGAAACCACTATCCCTTTCCCTGTGACGTCACACAGTGCTGCCAATGTAAACAAACAATGGGAATACCACAGCAAGATATAGCGACATTTGCTCGGATTCAAACTCGGATTTCGGCGACTTAAGCGATTCAACAGATTACGCATGTATTGAAACAGATGGTTGGAGTATGAAAGTATTGAAGAAGAAACTGAAGCTATTGACGCTATTCATAGCCATAGCATGGCCGAATAGCTGCGTTAGCATCGGCGGTAAAATGTGCGGACCAAACGATCAGGACTTTCGCATCTTTTGACACTGGAGCAACTTAAATCCGTCGATTGGTAAGTGTTTGTTTCGCATTAAATGTGGGTGGAAGGAAACGTAATATAGTTGCAAATGCATCTACAGGTTATCCATATATCTCTGTGCCATGTCTGCTTTAGCACCGCCGGTAAATAGCATGTTAGCATCAATTAGCGTAGCATGTTAGCATCGATTTGCTGGAAGTCAACATCAACAAAACTCACCTTTGTGATTTCGTTGACTATCGTTGCAAATGCATCTGCAGGTTATCCATACATCTCTGTGCCATGTCTGCATTAGCACCGCCGGTCAAATGTGGAGACACTCTGGTACATTCAATGGGGGTCTGGCGGCAGACACTTTGGCATCTTGGGGCCAGTGGTGCAACTTGAATCCCTCCCTGTTAGTGTTGTTACACCCTCCGACAACACACCCACGAGGCATGATGTCTCCAAGGTTCCAAAAAATAGTCAAAAAAACGGAAAATAACAGAGCTGAGACCCGGTGTTTGTAATGTGTTGAAAATGAAAATGGTGGGTGTGTTACCTCGGCGACGTCACATTCTGACGTCATCGCCTCCAGCGCGATAAACAGAAAGGCGTTTAATTCGCCAAAATTCACCCATTTAGAGTTCGGAAATCGGTTAAAAAATTAGATGGTCTTTTTTCTGCACCATCAAGGTATATATTGACGCTTACATAGGTCTGCTGATAATGTTCCCCTTTAACAACACTCAATAAACGTTTGGGAACTGAGGAAACTAATTGTTGAAGCTTTGAAAGTGGAATTCTTTCCCATTCTTGTTTTATGTAGAGCTTCAGTCCTTCAACAGTCCGGGGTCTCCGCTGTCGTATTTTACGCTTCATAATGCGCCACACATTTTCCATGGGAGACAGGTCTGGACTGCAGGCGGGCCAGGAAAGTACCTGCACTCTTTTACTAAGAAACCACGCTGTTGTAACACGTGGCTTGGCATTGTTTTGCTGAAATAAGCACTTACACATCTGTGAAGGCACCATTAATGCTGAAAGGTACATACAGGTTTTGGAACAACATATGCTGCCATCTAAGCGCCGTCTTTTTCATGGACGCCCCTGCTTATTTCAGCAAGACAATGCCAAGCCACATTCAGCACGTGTTAAAACAGCCTGGCTTCGTAGTAAAACAATTAGTTTCCTCAGTTCCCAAACGTTTATTGAGTGTTGTTAAAAGAAAAGGTGATGTAACACAGTGGTGAACATGCCCTTTCCCAACTACTTTGGCACGTGTTGCAGCCATGAAACCCATGCCTTGGGCACTAATACACCCCCATACCATCACACATGCTGGCTTTTGAACTTTGCGCCTATAACATTCCGGATGGTTAATTTCCTCTTTGTTCTGGAGGACACCACTTCCACAGTTTCCAAATATAATTTGAAATGTGGACCCGTCTCGTGGGCTTCTCTGCTTAGGCTGCTGCCCCCGCGACCCAACCTCATATAAACAGAGGAAGATGGATCATTGGATAAATATTCTTTCTATGCGGCCCGGTACATTTTGACAGACGGACCGGAACCAGTCCGTGGCCCGGTGGTTGGGGACCACTTCTGTGATGTAGTTTTAGTAAGCTTCTTGGCAGTCATTTGTGTAAAATTCACAAAGTTGTTCTACATAGTATGGAGAGAAATGGTGGTCTAAGCACCATCAGTGCAATAATTCAATGATTCAATCATCACTAATTGATATTAAACAAGATAAGTGTAGATGGAAAGAAAAAAAGGCAATTTAAAAAGGACTCTTTTGAAACAATGTGTGCTGTTGAGTCTTTGACTTTCAAACAAACAACTAAGATTTTTTTTTTTGCGAGTTTCTATCGGCAGTTTTTGAGTGAAATGCTCTCTGAAAAGCAGACGAGGAAGACCAGGTTCCAGACAAGAGTGTGGAATCCTGAGTGCGGGGAACACTGAGGGCAAGATCGCTTCATTAGAGAAGAGCCCGCGGATGTTATAAAAGCAGCAATTTCAGGAGAAGCTGTATAACTTTAAAAGGGTCAAAATATCTATAGGGGACACAGGTGGGCATCGGGTAATAGAAGCAATAGGCGAGGAGGAAATAATAATAAAATGGATGAGGACAAAGTCATGAAAGGCCATTCCTAAGGACTTGAACTCTGCAAGGAACACGACGAGAGTTGGGAATATTTCTCCTTTTTGCATCATTTCACCCACACAACACAACCAAAAGCTGGGATAGGTTCCAGCTCACCTGAAAAGGGTAGTTTCGAGAAAATACATGAATTGGCGATGCTACAGTTTTTGTGTCATGATCCCTTGTTTAGTTCAGTTAGTTTGACTCCCTCTGTTCTGTTTTCAGCACTCGGGTTTGTGTGTTTTTGGTTGCCATGGGTGCTGATTAGTTTCACCTGCCTCTGATTAGTGTTCAGGATGCTCACCTGCTTCTGGGCACTAGTCAGAGAGCTAACTATTCCTGTTGTTGGCCACACTCAGTCTGGCTGTCTTGATTGTTCTGCAACACGTTATCTTGAGTATTTCTATGATTCTTGATTCTAGTCCATGTGCTAAGCCTCATCATAGTTCTCATGCTATCGGAACACATTTTAGTATTCCTGTTTGATTTATGAAAATAAATCATCTTCTTACCTGCACCTTGCCTCCGGAGTTTCCGTCTGCATTCTTGGGAGAACGATCTGCGTAGTAAAACACGACTCAGACGTAACATCTTAGAATAGAATAGAATAGAATGGACATTATTGTCATTATTGTAAGAATAATTGTGTATATATTATCACACAAACTATAGTATGCTTAAAGTCCGGTACTTTAGTTATTAGCAATTGTGCTCAAGTTAGACTTTTTCTAATCCATGCAAAGACAAAACTTCTTGTCTGAGGAGTGGCCTCTGCCACAGATGTTATCTTTGTTTTAGCCCGCTAACAGCCAAGGACTTCAAGGACCTCAACAAAGATAAGACGACAACACGCAGGCCAAATCACAAGGCCCCCAGCCCTTTCTGTCACGTACTGTGTGTCCTGGACCTGTTTTGCATAATATATGTGACCACTCCTTTTAGAGGAGGCCTCAGTGATGTTGACTATGAAAGTCCTGAATAAATAGAAGGACACGGGAGCTGAACCTTAGAGCGTAGGGCGAGACTGTGCCTAAGTGTTCAGCTCCATGCGTTCTCCTCATGAGCTAAATTGAACTCTGTCTCTGCTTGGTTCCTTGCTTCTTGTCATCGGTGTTTGAACCTGACAATTATATTTGCATATCACAAGATTAAGGACTCAAATATGAGGTGTGGTAGTGGAAACAAATATGGAATATAAACAAATCACACAAGTAGTAATAAAGATGCAAAATAAGAATTGAAATAAACACACTACTATCCATCCATCCATCCATTTTCTACCGCTTATTCCCTTTTTTTGGGGTCGCGGGGGGCGCTGGCGCCTATCTCAGCTACAATAGGGTGGAAGGCGGGGTACAACCTGGACAAGTCGCCACCTCATCGCAGCACTACTATCCAATAAAACGATAAGCAATCATGTACAATATACAAAAAAAATTACAAAATTCTGTACAATGTACAGAACAAAACAAAAGTACCAAAGTAAAAAAGTAATAATCAGTGTTGTACGTATTGCAACGGAAGGGTAATATTGCACAGTAATATGAAGAGACATAACTACATTTAATGTCTGGTCAAAATACTCAATTTGTTCTGTAATAGAGGCCTAAGAACATAGGGGCCATTCCAGCGATTCCATGCCATTTGTGTGCCCCCGCAACCCTAAAAATGTCTACATACACGATACATTATTAAAAATATTGTTTTTATTAAGCATAGTGTCATGCACATTGACCAAATCGCATATTTAATTAATGCAATTTAAATAATTTCAACCATCTTGAACAATGGAAAAAATATACTTTGCTATGAAATATAGTCATTTAAATATTAAATATATAATATATAATATTATTATAATAACCCTAACCCTAACCCCCTAACGCTAACCCTAATATTAAATTGTATATATTTCTTTATCTATTTGTGTGACTCCTTATCCCAACAATATGTTAACAAAAACAAAACTACAATATTTTGTGAAGATTTACATGGTCACAGTCCTCTTACCGAAATAAATATTTGTAATATTAATAAATAAATATTTGTAATATTTATTGGCTTATTTTTCAAATGCAGTTTTTGCAAATATATATATATTTTTTCACGTATTTGCTAATCCTGTGACGGTGCTGCGTCTCAGCTGTTGTGGTGATCCCAGGATGCAGAGAGGCCAAACGGCTTGCAGGCAGAAGGCTGTTTTTTTAGGTACCAGACAGAATAAAAGTAACACAGGTGGAACAGGAACTCAGAGAGCAACACTTGGCATACAGATGATGAAGAAGCAGCACTGAAGGAGGAAACAAGGTGGAACTAAATGTGACTACTAAACAATGTGGAACAGGTGTGCCAGCATGGCTAGAAAAACAAGGTACAGGTGCTACAAAACACAAAGCCCAAACTATAAATGATAGCAAAACAAGATAACCGGTACAGTAAATGATGTCAAACAAAGAAAACATAGAAACACAAAGTCTAAACTGTCCAGTGGGATTATGTTAGAATTATTATGTGCAAGTTATCACACAACTCTTATGCTTAAAGGCTGTTGCTAAAGTTATTATCAATTGTGCTGAAGATGTACTTTTCTATCTGTTCAAAGGGACAATTTGTAATCTTGGATTGTGTCATGTTCTGTGGTCACGTTCTGTTTGGTTTTGGACTCATTTTGCACTTTTGTTTGTTTTTGTCACCATGACAACTCATTAGTTTTCAACTGTCATGTCACGCACCTGATTCACTTGGACTCATGCACCTGTTTATCACCACAGCACTATTTAAGTAAGTTTTTCGTTATTTATGTTGTAGTTTGCAAGTTTTGTTTTATGTCCATAGTTTACGTTGTAGTAATATTTTTGTTTTCATAGCCAAGTTTTTTACCTCCACTGAGAGCGCCTTATGATTATACCCTTTGTTTTGTTTTTTGTAATATTTTCGAGTTAATAACTTAAAAATATCAGTATGTTCACGCCATGTCCAGTCCAGTCAATTTGCACCACGGGAAAACAAACCACACCATAGTCCCCGCCTTGACTGACTGTGAGTCGTCTCGTATCAGTGTTTGTGTCCAGACCCGGCCTGCTGACTGCCAAGGGCGAACATCGAGTACCCTGACGCAGACAAAGCAGAGACAGGGCGATATCACGAGTGTCAGCACATTTCCATTTCTGAATAATCATATATTGTTCTTTGTGTCTAACTGGGGCTGCTGAAATAACCCCCCTTCCTTCAATAAGCCTCAGTGATGTAACCAGGGACCTCTCAAATAAATAGAGGAGCACGTAGGACTGTACCTTAGAACAGTGGTCCCCAACCACCGGGCCGCAGAAGAATTTTTAATTCATTTTTATTTAAAAAAAATAAAAAAATAAAAAAAATAAAAATTATTTATTTTTTTATTTTTGTATTAAATCAACATAAAAAACACAATATACACTTACAATTAGTGCACCAACCACAAAAACGTCCCTTTTTCATGACAAAGAAAAAAAAAAAAGGATTCCCAACTACCCCCCACCAACCACCCCCCCGCCCCGACCGGGCCGCGGGATAAATTATTAAGCGTTGACCGGTCCGCGAATACAAAAAGATTGGGGACCACTGCCTTAGAACATAGATTGGAACTGTAACTTAAGTGTACATCCTCATGAGTAACATTTAACCCTGTCTCTGCATGATTCCTTGCTTCTTGTCTGTTTAATAGATGTCATCAGTGTTTGAACCTGACATCTTATGACAAATTCTATGCTAAAAACACACTCAAGTTGATTTCAGTCCTGTTACTCAAATGAGTCATTTTCGCCGGAGGAACCTTGTGCAAAAAAATCTGCCAGAGATGGGCCAAGAATACACAGTTGGAGTACCACATTTCCTTGAATTGCCGCCGGGGCGCTAATGAATTTAAAACCTCTTCTCACTCCGGCGTTTACCAAAGGCATGCGGTAAATTTGAGTGTGATGTAAGGATACCATCATGAAAAGCACATTTAATAAAAAAACGTTATTATGGTCTTACCTTTACTTATAAATGAAGTCCATGCGCAGCTCCTTCTGATCAAAAGCATCGATAACTTGTTTGTAGAAGTCTTCCTTATCTTTCTTCAGTTTTAAAAGTCTCTCTGTCTCGATGGAGATCTTCCTTTATTACCTCCTGCTTCGATTGAAAGTCCAGTTTAGAAAACAGTTTTATTTTAGATATGTAATCCTCCATGTTAAAAGTGCAAGCGAGAGGAAAAAATAAAGGATCGCTGCTTGTTGTCACTTCTTCTGCAGCCGAGTAGTCGCAAGAAGGATCACTAGCGCCCTCTACCACCAGGAGGCGGGAGTCATTTAATGACTCATATTTGACACACGCAGCTACGGTATATTAATAAAACATAGCTGCTTACTGTTCTTTTTAGCATATTCAATAGCTTGGACCTTAAATCCTACTGAATAGCTCTTAATCGTCTTCCCTTTATGCGATTTCAAATGATTGAAATCAGCCTCCTCCATTTTGAAAATGATGACAGGTGAAGTGTCACTCGTGACGTGACGAGTTTGACCCGGTGGAAATTCTAGGCATGCGCTAAGAAAATAATATTTTGCGAAACGAGTTTCACCCGGCGTTAATCCTAGGCAGGCGCATACTATATACCCGGCGGCAATTCAAGGAAATACGGTAGTTCAAGATGTGCATTGTCAGATTTAGACTTAAAAAGGACAGGACTTAAGTTTATTTTGAAAGAGTTTCAACAAGCAAAAGGCAGTGATTAGTTGGCGTCGCCCTCCAAACAATGCAGACAACAACAGGTTCCAAATTGGCTTATAAATCACGTGATGGCACATTAATTGGGACATCTGGTAAACGAGGTGGTGGAGAAATAAACGATCCAATTAGTGACATCACCTCAGATAAGGAAGCAGGACACAGTGGGGGGTGAAGAACAACAGTGTTTGTGCATTATTAATCATGTTTCTTTATTAAAGTTAGAGCTAAGCTGACGTTTCCTTCTGCACTGCGTCCTCATTTGGGGTTTTGCTGATTTCCTGCCTCAGATAAGGAGAGAAGAGGCTCAGCAGGGGGGAGCGGGCCAAGGGCAGTGTGAGAAGGACAGATGTTACGGAGAATCTCAATCATCTGCGTCCCAGGCGATGGAACCATGCTTGTGTGCGTTTAAATGCATCTCATACATGTTTTCTCTGTTTGCAGACGATAATGGGAAGTCCAAGGTCACACACTGACATCCATGGTGTCCACGTTCTCATGCACACACACAGACATCCATGGTGTCCACGTTCTCATGCACACACACACACATCCATGGTGTCCACGTTCTCATGCACACACACAGACATCCATGGTGTCCACGTTCTCATGCACACACACAGACATCCATGGTGTCCACGTTCTCATGCACACACACAGACATCCATGGTGTCCACGTTTTCATGCTTTGACAGCTGCAAGGATATTGACCAGTGGGATTGACATCAGTGTTGAGGAAATAACATTAGAGGAATTGTTACAACGTGTAAATGGAATAAAACAGACAACATGTTTACTTGACCCTCTTCCTGGGAAACTGATCAAGGAGCTTTTTGTATTATTAGGTCCATCAGTGCTAAATATTATAAACTTATCACTCTCCTCGGGCACTGTTCCCCTAGCATTCAAAAAAGCGGTTATTCATCCTCTTCTTAAAAGACCTAACCTCGATCCTGACCTCATGGTAAATTACCGACCGGTGTCTCACCTTCCCTTTATTTCAAAAATCCTTGAAAAAATTGTTGCGGAGCAGTTAAATGAACACTTAGCGTCCAACAATCTATGTGAAACCTTTCAATCCGGTTTCAGGGCAAATCACTCCACGGAGACAGCCCTCGCAAAAATGACTAATGATCTATTGCTAACGATGGATTCTGATGCGTCATCTATGTTGCTGCTCCTCGATCTTAGCGCTGCTTTCGATACCGTCGATCATAATATTTTATTAGAACGTATCAAAACACGAATTGGTATGTCAGACTTAGCCCTGTCTTGGTTTAACTCTTATCTTACTGATAGGATGCAGTGTGTCTCCCATAACAATGTGACCTCGGACTACGTTAAGGTAACGTGTGGAGTTCCCCAGGGTTCGGTCCTTGGCCCTGCACTCTTCAGCATCTACATGCTGCCGCTAGGTGACATCATACGCAAATACGGTATTAGCTTTCACTGTTATGCTGATGACACCCAACTCTACATGCCCCTAAAGCTGACCAACACGCCGGATTGTAGTCAGCTGGAGGCGTGTCTTAATGAAATTAAACAATGGATGTCCGCTAACTTTTTGCAACTCAACGCCAAAAAAACGGAAATGCTGATTATCGGTCCTGCTAGACACCGAACTCTATTTAATAATACAACTCTAACATTTGACAACCAAACAATTAAACAAGGCGACACGGTAAAGAATCTGGGTATTATCTTCGACCCAACTCTCTCCTTTGAGGCACACATTAAAAGCGTTACTAAAACGGCCTTCTTTCATCTCCGTGACATCGCTAAAATTCGCTCCATTCTGTCCACTAAAGACGCTGAGATCATTATCCATGCGTTTGTTACGTCTCGCCTCGACTACTGTAACGTATTATTTTCGGGTCTCCCCATGTCTAGCATTAAAAGATTACAGTTGGTACAAAATGCGGCTGCTAGACTTTTGACAAGAACAAGAAAGTTTGATCACATTACGCCTGTACTGGCTCACCTGCACTGGATTCCTGTGCACTTAAGATGTGACTTTAAGGTTTTACTACTTACGTATAAAATACTACACGGTCTAGCTCCATCTTATCTTGCCGATTGTATTGTACCATATGTCCCGGCAAGAAATCTGCGTTCAAAGGACTCCGGCTTATTAGTGATTCCCAAAGCCCAAAAAAAGTCTGCGGGCTATAGAGCATTTTCCGTTCGGGCTCCAGTACTCTGGAATGCCCTCCCGGTAACAGTTCGCGATGCCACCTCAGTAGAAGCATTTAAGTCTCACCTTAAAACTCATTTGCATACTCTAGCCTTTAAATAGACTCCCTTTTTAGACCAGTTGATCTGCCGTTTCTTTTCTTTTTCTTCTATGTCCCTCTGTGTATCGGCTGGGGACATCTCTGCGCTGCTGGTCCGCTACCCTTGGGATGGTTTCCTGCTGGGTCCGCTGTGAACGGGACTCTCGCTGCTGTGTTGGATCCGCTTTGGACTGGACTCTCGCGACTGTGGTGTATCCATTGTGGATTGAACTTTCACAGTATCATGTTAGACCCGCTCGACATCCATTGCTTTCCTCCTCTCTAAGGTTCTCATAGTCATCATTGTCACCGACGTCCCACTGGGTGTGAGTTTTCCTTGCCCTTATGTGGGCCTACCGAGGATGTCGTGGTGGTTTGTGCAGCCCTTTGAGACACTAGTGATTTAGGGCTATATAAGTAAACATTGATTGATTGATTGATATTCATTCAGGAATTAAACACCAACTACAATGTTGTATTTGTGCTATTTGGCCATTTTATCTTTTCGAATTCGCTTTGACCCTACGAACCTTGAGATCCTCCGGCACTCATCCCCCATGATTCCAAAAGTCAGGACACAAAGTCCCGGGATGACATCTCTCCACCATTATGGCCTCCGTCTATGGAACAGCTTGCCGGAAGACCTCGAGGCTGCAGAGAAGGTTCATGTTTTTAAGAACAGCCTTAAAAACCATCTTTTTGATTTGGCTTTTACCTAATATTCATTTTTTTATGGAAGTCATTTGTATTTTACTTTTTGTCTTATTAGTTATGCAATATTTTATTTAGTTATATCTAGTATATATTTACTGTACATTCATTTATTTTTTATCTTTATTCATGTATTTATTATTTGTATTATTTGTAAATCTTCATATGTCTTGCTTGGATTTGATCCTTTATCTCTACTCACAGTTCTTACTATTTTACAAGTTGTATTATTTTTATTTTCCAACATTCTTCAGATGAGCTATCTGCCTCAGGGGTTATCAGCCGTGTTTGTGAGGGCGCCTTTGTGTTTGATGACTTACTGGTGCAGATGTAATTGTGTTTACTCACCTGGCTCCTCTGTACTCAGTCATGCAATCATTGGTCCATATATATATGCATATGTGTGTGTGTGTGTGTGTGTGTGTGTGTGTGTGTGTGTGTGTGTGTGTCCATGCGTACGTATGTGATGATGGGGAATATGAGTGATCAGGGTATTATTTTTAATTTTGTAAAGTACTTCGTGATGAATTTCTTTTATTAATAAAAAGCGCTTTATAAATACAATTTGATTGATTGATTGATTGAAGCAGGAAATATTTATATTCAATGCAAACAAAATGCACTTAATTCTTACTGTACTTACTGTCACAAAGTTTTGAGCAAATCAATGACTCGCAGTTCGGTAAAAAAAACCCTTTAGAAAACGTTTGCGTTGTCAGGTTGAGTTGGTGATGGACCCCGAGATGCAGAGAAGGCGGCAGGCATTGTGCAAGAAAACATAATTTAATGTCGAAAAATATAAAAATAAAGAAGAAACACAAACCAGAACCTGGGTGGACAAACTGGAAACAGGGAATAGGGATCCAGCAGACAGGAAATAGGAACAAACAAACTTGAAGCAGGGAACAAAAAGACAGTGTGCTACAAACAGCTACCGAATATAGCTTAGCGCTACTGCTACACTGACATCGACACAACTAGTAGGAACAACGAGTGGAAATGACAATAATCCAGGAGGAGAAAGCAGGTCTAAATAGTGGCTGGCTGATTGACACCAGGTGTGGCCAGGTGCCAATCAGCCACAGCTGAGGGGACACAGCACTCAGGGAGACAAACAGGAAACAGAACCAAAATAAGAGTGCTGACAGGAACTAAAGACAGGAAACAAAGACAAGTGCAGAGGAAAAACCAAGACATAGTCAAACTGTCAGGGACAAGCCTCTAGTGATTCCTAGAGCCCCAAAAAAAGTCTGCGGGCTATAGAGCGTTTTCCGTTCGGGCTCCAGTACTCTGGAATGCCCTCCCGGTAACAGTTCGAGATGCTACCTCAGTAGAAGCATTTAAGTCTCACCTTAAAACTCATCTGTATACTCTAGCCTTTAAATAGACCTCCTTTTTAGACCAGTTGATCTGCCGCTTCTTTTCTTTTTTCTCCTATGTCCCCCCCTCCCTTGTGGATGGGGTCCTCTCCGATGACAATGGATGAAGTACTGGCTGTCCAGAGTCGAGACCCAGGATGGACCGCTCGCCTGTGTATCGGTTGGGGACATCTCTACGCTGCGGATCCGCCTCCACTTGAGATGGTTTCCTGTGGACGGGACTCTCGCTGCTGTCTTGGATCCGCTTTGAACTGAACTCTCGCGGCTGTGTTGGAGCCACTATGGATTGAACTTTCACAGTATCATGTTAGACCCGCTTGACATCCATTGCTTTCGGTCCCCTAGAGGGGGGGGGGGGGTAGGGTTGCCCACATCTGAGGTCCTCTCCAAGGTTTCTCATAGTCAGCATTGTCACTGGCGTCCCACTGGATGTGAATTCTCCCTGCCCACTGGGTGTGAGTTTTCCTTGCCCTTTTGTGGGTTCTTCCGAGGATGTTGTAGTCGTAATGATTTGTGCAGTCCTTTGAGACATTTGTGATTTGGGGCTATAGAAATAAAAATTGATTGATTGATTGATTGACATGCGTATGACATTCTGACTACAAAATTGCATTTCCATCCCAATATTAGTTTTTAATAGAAAATGTTATATATAAGCAAATAACCTGTGATTAAAAATGATAATCACAGAATTATAGCGATTTATTAATCTGATTAAAAATATGATCATTTGACAGCCTTAATCTAAATAAATGTTAAACATATTAAAGAGTGCAAAGAGGTTTTTAGCAACATTTCCACACATGTCTGGAGGGTGCTGACTTTCCAAACTATTTTACACAATACATCCCGCCCTCTAACGGCATCTCGTACGTGATGACGTCATTCCTACGTACGTAACACATGTCCGTGCATTAATTAAGGTGTTATCTAATAACAGCGATTTAGATTGTTGTGTCAGCGGTCATTGAATGCATCATTGTTTGAATAATTATGTATAAGTTATCACACAACTTTTGTGCTTCAAGGCCGTTGCTATAGTTATTATCAATTGTGCTGAAGTTGTACTTTTCTATCTGTGCAAAGGGACAACCTGCAAATCCAGGATTGAAAGTCGTCTCGTATTAGTGTTTGTGTCCACAACATCGAGTACTTTGACGCAGACAAAGCAGAGACAGGGCAAAATCACGAGTGTCAGCACATTTCCATTTCATGAATAAAAATACACTGTGTCCAATTTTCATGTGTCTAACTGGGGCTGCTGAAATTACCTCCCCTTCCTTCAGAAGCAACCAGGGACCTCCCAAATAAATAGAGGAGCACGTGGGTCTGGACCTTAGAGCGTAGGTTGGATCCTTAACTGAGTGTACAGCCCAATACGTCTCTCCTCATTGAGCCAAATTGAACACTGTCTCTGCATGATTCCTTGCTTCTTGTCTGTTTAATAGATGTCTTTAGTGTTCGGACCTGACACTGACATATTTAATGCAAGCAGGTTCCAATGTATTAAAGATGTTATTTTTTTTGGCTACCTGAAAATAGATGAGGTAACACTTTTTCTAGGCTACTTATTTATCACTGTCGTCATTCAGATAGAAAGTTGTTGTTTTCGTTCTCCATTTTTCCCCCAACTTGTATTTTTTTCCGGCAAGTTTACAGGCACACTGTTGTTTTCTCTGCAGGTCAAACAACATGAGGCTTATGTGGTCATAGTCAAGTCAAAATGATGAAGTCCAACTTAAAAAAAGCCCTAAGTCCAGCAGCATTAAAGACTTTCTTCAAGATCCCCGCAAAGATTGTTGATGGAAGCTAATGTAGGGCAAAACCTGAGTGTCGTGCAAAGACATATAACAAGTAAGCGAATACTTTGTGACCCTTCAGCAGCTGCCCCAGTGATGTAATTAGGGACCTCCCGAATAAATAGAGGAGCACGTGGGTCTGGACCTTAAAGTGTAGGTTGGATCCTTAACTAAGTGTACAGCCCAATACGTCTCTCCTCATTGAGCCAAATTGAACACTGTCTCTGCATGATTCCTTGCTTCTTGTCTGTTTAATAGATGTCTTTAGTGTTCGGACCTGACACTGACATATTTAATGCAAGCAGGTTCAAATGTATTAAAGATGTTATTTTTTTTGGCTACCTGAAAATAGATGAGGTAACACTTTTTCTAGGCTGCTTATTTATCACTGTCGTCATTCAGATAGAAAGTTGTTGTTTTCGTTCTCCATTTTTCCCCCAACTTGTATTTTGTTCCAACTTAAAAACACTGTTGTTTTCTCTGCCGGTCAAGCAACACGACGCTTTTGTGGTCATAGTCAAGTCAAAATGATGAAGTCCAACTTAAAAAAAGCCCTAAGTCCAGCAGCATTAAAGACTTTCTTCAAGATCCCGCAAAGATTGTTGATGGAAGCTAATGTAGGGCAAAACCTCAGTGTCGTGCAAAGACATATAACAAGTAAGCGAATACTTTCTGACCCTTCAGCAGCAGCTCCAGTGATGTAACTAGGGACCTCCCAAATAAATAGAGGAGCACGTGGGTCTGGACCTTAGAGCGTAGGTTGGATCCTTAACTAAGTGTACAGCCCAATACGTCTCTCCTCATTGAGCCAAATTGAACACTGTCTCTGCATGATTCCTTGCTTCTTGTCTGTTTAATAGATGTCTTTAGTGTTTGGACCTGACACGGACATATTTAATGCAAGCAGGTTCAAATGTATTAAAGATGTTATTTCCTTGACTACCGCAGAGAGCCTGCAGGCTGAGACACATCACGGTGAAAATAGTTCAGGTAACACTTTTTCTAGGCTGCTTATTTATCACTGTCGTCATTCAGGTAGAAAGTTGTTGTTTTCGCTCTCCATTTTTCCCCCAACTTGCCCTTTTTTCCGGCGAGTTTACAGGCACACTGTTGTTTTGTGTTGTGATAGCAAAATTACTTATACTTGTTTAAATAGATGATGTTCTTTGAACTGGGTACCAAAAGTTGTTTATTGGGCTCAGGAATGTAACAGAGATCGATTATCTGATCAAGCTCTGTCTCCTGTGTCTTTGATGTAACATGTGGACTTTAGTTGACCTGGGCATATGTGTCATTTATTCTTGACCCCCAACAGAGCTGAATTGTTCCCCTTTCCTGAGTGACCCCCCCTCCTTTGGGCAAACGACATCCTCTCCCCTTCACAGGACTTTGGGTATTCATTCCACTGGTGTACTGTATGTAAATGAGCATGGAGGGTGGGACTTCTGAGAATGTATAATTGTCATGTGAAATTCTAAAGGAGTTAGAACAAGCTGGAACGAACGGATGTGTCGTTCTGGTTTGGTCTCGCTTTGCAAAGCGTGTCATTATTTGTTTGTTACTTTAATAAATCATTTTAAAGCTATTTGTCACTAAAGGATCGTCTTTAAGAAAATTTCCCCGACAGTGTGCAGGTCAAACAACACGAGGCGTCTGTGGTCATAGTAAAGTCAAAATGATGAGGTCCAACTTAAAAAAAGCCCTAAGTCTGGCAGCATTAAAGACTTTCTTCAAAGATAGTTGATGGAAGCTAATGTAGGGCAAAGCCTGAGTGTCGTGCAAAGACATATAAAAAGAAAGCGGCGAGTACGTGACCCGGATAGCTGCTGCGAGCACCCTGAGGATGCAGGACGTGTAAGTGGGGGAGGAACACAGCGCCCACACGCAAGCAGTTAGCAAGATATTTCCTAGCATGTATGAATATGTTGATAAATGAGTCAGTGTGCATCTCTGCTTTTGTTAGCACAGCAAACTGACACCAAAGATCAGACAAAAAAATGAGTCATGCAAAAAACTATTTTCCCACTAGAAATAATGGAAATGTAGATCCACTTCATCCCGACATTGCTGGCTCCCATCCTGGCATCTTTTGTTTTTGTCTTCTGGTGTTTGTCTGCATTGGTGTACCAATATTTTGGTACCGGTACTGAAATGTATTTCGATACTTTTCGGTACTTTTCTGAATAAAGGGGACCACAAAAAATTGCATTATTAGCTTTATTTTATCAACAAATCTTAGGTGACATGAAACATATGTTTATTATTGTCATTTAGTCGTTAAATAAAATAGTGAACATACTAGACAACTTGTCTTTTAGTAGTAAGTAAACAAACAAAGACTCCTAATTAGCCTGCAGTAACATATTGTGTCATTTATACACCTATGATTTTGTACACATTCTTAAGGACAAACAGTATAAATGGATTAATTAATCGACTTGTTCATTTTCTGTTAATATTTGCTTACTTGCTCTTTTAACATGTTTGGGGAGAGGCGGTACCAACGGTCCGACAGCGGGGCAGAAAACACATGGGGCAACTATTCTCCCGATTCCCACCTGGACAACAATATTGGGGGCGTGCCTTAAAGGCACTGCCTCAAGCGTCCTCTAAAACCTTTCGTCACGTCCGCTTTTCCTACGTAGAAACAGCGTGCCGGCCTAGTCACATGATATGTGTGGCTTTTACACACACACACGCGCTAATGCAATGCAAGCTTGGT
This sequence comes from Nerophis ophidion, assembly GCF_033978795.1. NCBI lineage: Eukaryota > Metazoa > Chordata > Actinopteri > Syngnathiformes > Syngnathidae > Nerophis > Nerophis ophidion. Next base: position 76,460,222 of record NC_084617.1, on the reverse strand, counting down.
CAACAGCCATACAGGTCACACTGAGGGTGGCCGTATAAACAACTTTAAGACTGTTACTGTCACGTCTGTAAATCTGGTTTTATGTTTAATCATGGTTTGTTTTGTTTTCTGGACTCTTGTTCCGTTTTTTCATTTCCTGGTTTGTTTTGTTACCATGACAACTCATTGCTTTTCACCTTGCCCTCCTAGTCACGCCCATGCCCTCAGTCCCGCACCTGTTCCTAATTATTCACAGCCACTATTTAAGTCCATTTCTTTCTGTCCATCAGTCTGGGAACATCAACTTTCATTACCCATGCCGTTCTAACTTTCATTGCCTTACATACTTCATGCCATGCTTTTTGATTCGACCAACGCCAAGTCCACGACCAACGCCAACGCCGGCCACGATGACGACGCGCCCGCCTCCTTGTTGGCCACGGATGTGGCTGCTGTGTGGTCGTCCACCACGCCAAGGATGTCGACCTCCTCGTCGGCCACAGTGGTGGCCACTATGTGGTCGTCCGCCACGCCAAGGGGGTCGGCCACGGATATGGCCGTTCCCGGGTCGCCCACCTCGGTCCTCCCCGCGTCGCCGCCACCTGACCTTGCCCCGTTGGATACGGGGACACGTGGTTTGGCAAACCACCGCCATGTCCCCCTCTCACCCTCCCATGACCCTGATCATTGTGGGACATCTGGAAGCTGTCCTTAATGGGGGGGCTCTGTCACGTCTGTAAATCTGGTTTTATGTTTGATCATGTTTTGTTTTGTTTTCTGGACTCTTGTTCCGTTTTTTCATTTCCCGGTTTGTTTTGTTACCATGACAACTCATTGCTTTTCATCTTGCCCTCCTAGTCACGCCCATGCCCTCAGTCCCGCACCTGTTCCTAATTATTCACAGTCACTATTTAAGTTCATTTCTTTCTGTCCATCAGTCTGGGAACATCAACTTTCATTACCCATGCCGTTCTAACTTTCATTGCCTTACATACTTTATGCCATGCTTTTTGATTCGACCAACGCCAAGTCCACGACCAACGCCAAGTCCACGACCATCGCCAAGTCCACGACCAACACCAAGTCCATGACCAACGCCAAGTCCACGACCAACGGCAACGCCGGCCACGATGACGACACGCCCGCCTCCTTGTTGGCCACGGATGTGGCTGCTACGTGGGCGTCCACCACGCCAAGGATGTCGACCTCCTCGTCGGCCACAGTGGTCGTCCGCCAGGCCAAGGGGGTCGGCCACGGATATGGCCGTTCCCGGGTCGCCCACCTCGGTCCTCCCCGCGTCGCCGCCACCTGACCTTGCCCCGTTGGATACGGGGACACGTGGTTTGGCGATCCACCGCCATGTCCCCCTCCCACCCTCCCATGACCCTGAATCATTGTGGGACATCTGGAAGCTGTCCTTAATGGGGGGGCTCTGTCACGTGTGTAAATCTGGTTTTATGTTTGATCATGTTTTGTTTTGTTTTCTGGACTCTTGTTCCGTTTTTTCATTTCCTTGTTTGTTTTGTTACCATGACAACTCATTGCTTTTCACCTTGCCCTCCTAGTCACGCCCATGCCCTCAGTCCCGCACCTGTTCCTAATTATTCACAGCCACTATTTAAGTCAATTTCTTTCTGTCCATCAGTCTGGGAACATCAACTTTCATTACCCATGCCGTTCTAACTTTCATTGCCTTACATACTTCATGCCATGCTTTTTGATTCGACCAACGGCAAGTCCACGACCAACGCCAAGTCCACGACCAACGCCAACGCCGGCCACGATGACGACACGCCCGCCTCCTTGTTGGCCACGGATGTGGCTGCTACGTGGGCGTCCACCACGCCAAGGATGTCGACCTCCTCGTCGGCCACAGTGGTGGCCACTACGTGGTCGTCCGCCACGCCAAGGGGGTCGGCCACGGATATGGCCGTTCCCGGGTCGCCCACCTCGGTCCTCCCCGCGTCGCCGCCACCTGACCTTGCCCCGTTGGATACGGGGACACGTGGTTTGGCGATCCACCGCCATGTCCCCCTCTCACCCTCCCATGACCCTGATCATTGTGGGACATCTGGAAGCTGTCCTTAATGGGGGGGCTCTGTCACGTCTGTAAATCTGGTTTTATGTTTGATCATGTTTTGTTTTGTTTTCTGGACTCTTGTTCCGTTTTTTCATTTCCTGGTTTGTTTTGTTACCATGACAACTCATTGCTTTTCACCTTGCCCTCCTAGTCACGCCCATGCCCTCAGTCCCGCACCTGTTCCTAATTATTCACAGCCACTATTTAAGTCCATTTCTTTCTGTCCATCAGTCTGGGAACATCAACTTTCATTACCCATGCCGTTCTAACTTTCATTGCCTTACATACTTCATGCCATGCTTTTTGATTCGACCAACGCCAAGTCCACGACCAACGCCAAGTCCACGACCAACGCCAACGCCGGCCACGATGATGACGCGCCCGCCTCCTCGTTGGCCACGGATGTGGCTGCTACGTGGGCGTCCACCACGCCAAGGATGTCGACTTCCTCGTCGACCACAGTGGTGGCCACTACGTGGTCGTCCGCCACGCCAAGGGGGTCGGCCACGGATATGGCCGTTCCCGGGTCGCCCACCTCGGTCCACCCCGCGTCGCCGCCACCTGACCTTGCCCCGTTGGATACGGGGACACGTGGTTTGGCGATCCACCGCCATGTCCCCCTCTCACCCTCCCATGACCCTGATCATTGTGGGACATCTGGAAGCTGTCCTTAATGGGGGGGCTCTGTCACGTCTGTAAATCTGGTTTTATGTTTGATCATGTTTTGTTTTGTTTTCTGGACTCTTGTTCCGTTTTTTCATTTCCTGGTTTGTTTTGTTACCATGACAACTCATTGCTTTTCACCTTGCCCTCCTTGTCACGCCCATGCCCTCAGTCCCGCACCTGTTCCTAATTATTCACAGCCATTATTTAAGTCAATTTCTTTCTGTCCATCAGTCTGGGAACATCAACTTTCATTACCCATGCCGTTCTAACTTTCATTGCCTTACATACTTCATGCCATGCTTGTTGATTCATCCACACCAAGTAAGTTTTTGTTTGTATTTATGTCTTTGATAGTATCTTTTGTTTGTTTGTAGATAGTATTGCCATTGTGCTGTTTTTGTTCTAAGTTATAGTATAGATTTTTATCCGCCACAGAGCGCGTCCTTGGTTTGCCTTTTTTTTGTATTTTGAGTATTAATAAAATTAAAACTATGTACCTGAATTCACGCCATATTCCCTCTGCGTCGAAGGAGCAAAAACAATCCAAGTCCAAGCCTGACAGTTACAAATATGCGCCACATTGTGAACCAACACTAGACGAGAATGACAAGCAAATTTTGGGAGAACTTCCGCACCGTAACACAACATAAACACAACAGAACAAATACACAGAACCCCTTGCAGCACTACCTCTTCCTGGACGCTACAATATAAAAATGTATTATTAGCCTGTGGGAAAAGTTTATTTTGATATTTACCTGAGATGGCCGCAAATAGAAAAGAGGCATTAAATTTCTATTTAAATTTGATTTGATATGCCATTGCTATTTGGAAATTATTAGTATTATTTGAAACTCGATTTTGCATGTCACTATAAAGTTATATAAGTCTCGCTTGTTCAATATTCAATGCAAAACTTGTTTGGGTCTCTATTAAATAAATGATAAATGGGTTGTACTTGTATAGCGCTTTTCTACCTTCAAGGTACTCAAAGTGCTTTGACACTACTTCCACATTCACCCATTCACACACTGATGGAGGGAGCTGCCATGCAAGGCGCCAACCAGCACCCATCAGGAGCAAGGGTGAAGTGTCTTGCTCAGGACACAACGGACGTGACGAAGTTGGTACTAGGTGGGATTTGAACCAGGGACCCTCGGGTTGCGCACGGCCACTCTCCCACTGCGCCACGCCGTCCCACTAACTGCTTATTTGCTATCACTTTTACGATCATATTTGCACATATCGTATGTGCTGGTGTTGTTCTATTGTTGTTGTTGTTATTGTTGTGTTTGCTGTTGTTGTTTGTGTCTCTCTGTCTAATCCCCCTATTATCATTTTTTCAACCTGGACCTGCGGCTTTGTTCGGTTTTAAATTTTGGCCCACTCTGTATTTGAGTTTGACACCCCTGCTTTAAAAGATGTCATCAGTGTTGGGACCTGACACACACACACACACACACACACACACACACACACACACACACACACACACACACACACACACACACACACACACACACACACACACACACACACACATATGCATATATATGGACCAATGATTGCATGACTGAGTACAGAGGTGCTAGGTGAGTAAACACAATTACATCTGCACCAGTAAGTCATCAAACACAAAGGCGCCCTCACAAACACGGCTGATAACCCCTGAGGCAGATAGCTCATCTGAAGAATGTTGGAAAATAAAAATAATAAAACTTGTAAAATAGTAAGAACTGTGAGTAGAGATAAAGGATCAAATCCAAGCAAGACACATGAAGATTTACAAGTAATACAAATAATAAATTAAACTGGTACAGCTCGGTTGGTAGAGCGGCCGTGCCAGCAACTTGAGGGTTGCAGGTTTGATCCCCGCTTCTGCCTTCCTAGTCCCTGCCGTTGTGTCCTTGGGCAAGACACTTTACCCACACTGATTTAAATGTAAAAATTAGATATTGGGTTTCACTATGTAAAGCGCTTTGAGTCACGAGAGAAAAAGCGCTATATAAATATAGTTCACTTCACATGAATAAAGATAAAAAAAATAAATGAATGTACAGTAAATATATAATAGACATAACTAAATAAAATATTGCATAAGTAATAAGACAGAAAGTAAAATACAAATGACTTCCATAAAATCACACACACACACACACACACACACACACACACACACACACACACACACACACACACACACACACACACACACCCTAGTGTCAAACCTCTGCACATTTTACCTCCATGCAGTTTACAGTGTGTGTCGATCACGGCGAGACAACGAGCGAATCAAAATCATTCATTCAAACTCTGCCCTGAAAGGAGTTTTTTTAAATGTCAGCTTTAACTGTCCTATTTTTTTTTTTTTTTTTTACCTCTCACTGCTTCAGTTGTCGCACATTTATTCTTTTATCACCGCGCTGAAGTGCTGAAGCTTCGCTCCGAAGTGGACAAATGAAACGTGAGTCACCCTGAATCTTATTTGCCAACAAGCCGCCTCACATGCTGCTATAATAAAAGCCTGTGAGGACAACATGAGACACGATAACGACCGCCGCCCATTTCTCTCTGCCTGCTCGATCCCGTCCGATAGTGCTGAAGCTTTTAGAGCGCTGTCAGGGAGAAGAGTGGGGACATTATGTGCTCGCTTCATCCTCACATCTGATGGAGCAGACAGGCAGAGACGGGCCAGGCCCAGCCTGAGTGCTCCCGTCCAGGGTTGGACCAAAGTGGATCCATCAGACATCAGACATCAATGTCTGCTCTCCGTGGTTGGTCTTTGACGTCTGCAATCAGCTGTGATACACAATCTTCCATCATGTCAATCCACTTGAACCAGGTGGTGTGTCGTCAGGGCTGGCCTAACTTAACCAGAAGTCATCATCACTATTATAGATACACGTCTTTTTTTATTTACTGTCACTACATGTCTAAAAGTATTAGTGTAGTCCCGATACCGAATGGTATTTTTCGATTAATTTTGGTACTTTTCTAAATAACGTACTCTAGCCTTTAAATAGACCTCCTTTTTAGACCAGTTGATCTGCCGCTTCTTTTCTTTTTTCTCTTATGTCACCTCCTCCCTTGTGGAGGGGGTCCGGTCCGATGACCATGGATGAAGTACTGGCTGTCCAGAGTCGAGACCCAGGATGGACCGCTCGCCTGTGTATCGGTTGGGGACATCTCTACGCTGCTGATCCGCCTCCGCTTGGGATGGTTTCCTGTGGACGGGACTCTCGCTGCTGTCTTGGATCCGCTTTGAACTGAACTCTCGCGGCTGTGTTGGATCCACTATGGATTGAACTTTCACAGTATCATGTTAGACCCGCTCGACATCCATTGCTTTCGGTCCCCTAGAGGGAGGGGGTTGCCCACATCTGAGGTCCTCTCCAAGGTTTCTCATAGTCAGCATTGTCACTGGCGTCCCACTGGATGTGAATTCTCCCTGCCCACTGGGTGTGAGTTTTCCTTGCCCTTTTGTGGGTTCTTCCGAGGATGTTGTAGTCGTAATGATTTGTGCAGTCCTTTGAGACATTTGTGATTTGGGGCTATATAAATAAACATTGATTGATTGATTGATGATTGAACCTGCACAGTGGCCTAAGGAAGGCCGTGAGTTCATGGGTAGGTCATGAGTTGTTATACAAACGTATACCAAAGACTATACAAATGGGACTTATTAGGGTTGGGTCCAGCAGGAAACCATCCCGAGTGGAGACAGGTCAGCAGTGCAGAGATGTCCCCAACTGATGCACAGGTGAGCGGTCCACCCCAGGTTCTGACTCTGGACAGCCAGCACTACATCCATGGCCACCGGACCTGTGCCCCCCTCCACGAGGGAGAGGGGGGCAGAGTAGAAAAGAAAAGAAACGGCAGATCAACTGGTCCAAAAAGGGGTCTATTTAAAGGCTAGAGTATACAAATGAGTTTTAAGATAGGACTTCAATGCTTCTACTGAGGTAACATCTCAAACTGTAGATGCTGAGTGTCATGCATGTTACCTCGAAACGAAACAAAGTTGATTGTAATCCAACTTTTTTGTTATCTTTTTTTTCCAAATCTGAGTCAAAAAGAGAACTGATAAGGAACCGAATTGGTAAGCAGAATTGAAAGTGGAATCAGAACCTGAACAATCTTATCAATTCCAATTCCTAATCGCCATTGATGCATGAAGTCTTTTTCAAATTCCAAGTTTGATCTTTTCCACTGATTTCAAAGACAATAACAGCTGGTAAGAAAACTCCATGTTCTATACTTTTTAGTAAAAGAGCCCGCCTTCATTCCCGACTCAATAAATGATGAATAACTGATCAGCTTATCCTCACACACGCACACCAACACGTTGCACTTCACCTCATCAAAAGACAACAGTAAATATTCGCCTCGCCATCTGTCGGCGCAACAAAGCAAAGTTAATCGCTGCATTGTTGGGACATTCATTAGCGTGAGGCCGAGGACTGGAAAGCTCTTGGCTGATCCACATCGTTATGATGGTCTGAGAGCCTGCAGCTTCTTTGAAATGTCAGGCAGAGTCACACCTGCAGAGATGTGGATTATGCAGATACTCACATATCATACCAGGCAGACACACTCAGACCGTCCAAACAGAACCTGGTGTTTCTCCGCCATTATGTCATCATTATGCTAATAAGCTAACAAGCAATGAGGTGGTCAACTGGAGAATTAATCAAACGTGCAAACGTGGCTGCGACCACACCCCCCTGCATACGACCACACCCCCTTGCATAAGACCACACCCCCCTGCATATGACTGCACGCCCCTGCATACGACCACACCCCCCTGCATATGACCACAACTTCCTGCATATGACCACACCCCCCTGTATACCACCACACCCCCCTGTATACCACCACACCCCCCTGTATACCACCACACCCCCCTGTATACAACCACAACTCCCTGCATACAACCACACCCTCCTGCATACAACCACACCTCCCTGCAAACGACCACACCCCCCTGCATACGACCGCACCCCCCTGCATACGACCGCACCCCCTTGCATACCACCACACCCCCCAGCATACAACCACACCCACCTGCATACAACCACACCTCCCTGTATACAACCACACCCACCTGCATACAACCACACCTCCCTGTATACAACCACACCCCCCTGCATACAACCACACCCCCCTGCATACAACCACACCCACCTGCATACAACCACACCCACCTGCATACAACCACACCCCCCTGCATACAACCACACCCACCTGCATACAACCACACCCACCTGCATACGACCACACCCCCCTGCATACCACCACACCCCCCTGCATACGACCACACCCCCTTGCATACCACCACACCCCCCTGCATACGACCACACCCCCCTGCATACAACCACACCCACCTGCATACAACCACACCCCCCTGCATACAACCACACCTCCCTGCATACAACCACACCCCCCTGCATACAACCACACCCCCTTGCATACAACAACACCCCCCTGCATACAACCACACCCCCCTGCATACAACCACACCCCCCTGCATACAACCACACCCCCCTGCATACAACCACACCCACCTGCATACAACCACACCCCCCTGCATACGACCACACCCACCTGCATACGACCACACCCTCCTGCATACAACCACACCCCCCTGCATACGACCACACCCACCTGCATACGACCACACCCTCCTGCATACGACCACACCCACCTGCATACGACCACACCCACCTGCATACAACCACACCCCCCTGCATACGACCACACCCACCTGCATACAACCACACCCACCTGCATACAACCACACCCCCCTGCATACCGATGGGAGGAAACACACCTGGATGTAAATACACATCTGTATATATCTAGAAATAGTGAACCTTTCTAAGAGGTAGGCATTTTTCTCAGGTCCCAATAAGGTCAGAAATACAAGTGTGTGTGTGTGTGTGTGTGTGTGTGTGTGTGTGTGTGTGTGTGTGTGTGTGTGGGCTAGAAAGAACAGCTGTGTGGAGGCGACATTTAAATGAGTTAATGTTATTTGCAGGGTCGACAGTAACCTGTTTATCTTCCACAAGGACATTGTTGATCGACCACCTCCTCCTCGTCTTTGGAGCCGACACAACATTGTCGTGTCATCGCTGGAGTTCCTGGCACTGAAGAAGTTACATGTTTTGTTACCATGAGGACAAGATAGAATAGGACAGACTTTATTTATCTGCAAATGTGCGAATGACGTGGTTGCATCGATTGATTGATTGATACTTTTATTAGTAGATTGCACAGTACAGTACATATTCTGTACAATTGACCACGGTAACCATGGTAACACCCCAATAAGTTTTTCAACTTGTTTAAGTCGGGGTCCACGTTAATGTGTTATACTTGTGTAGTGCTTTTCTACCTTCAAGGTACTCAAAGCGCTTTAGATTAGATTATATCAGGGGTCGGGAACCTTTTTGACTGAGAGAGCCAAGAAAGCCAAATATTTCAAAACATATTTCCGTAAGAGCCATAAAACATTTTTCAACACTGAATACAACTAAATTTGTGCATTTTTAAGCATGACCAACATTTGTAGAGTATAATAAATCTCTTATTCTTTTTAACAACATTGTTATTATAAAAGTTAACCAATAATAAATATAATACTTCTTACCATTAATGCGACATCGTGAACAGGTGCGGTAGAAAACGGATGGTTGGATTAAAATGCATGAGAATGTTTTATAAATTGAACGTTATTTATACCAGCGGAATTATTAATTACTTATCGTGTTAAACAATGTCAGCCAAGATTTATCTGAGGGTCAGGTGCAGTCATCTGGCTCCAAAGCCATAGGTTCCCTACCCCTGGTTTAAGCATTAGACACCTTTTTACCTGCACTCTGCCTCCCGCTGTTTCCCACATCTACAAAGCAATTAGCTTCCGACTGCCACCTACTGATATGGAAGAGTATTACACGGTTACTCGGCATAGCTCGGTTAGGAGAGTGGACGTGCTAGCAACCTGAGGGTTCCAGGTTCGATTCCCGCTTCCGCCATCCTAGTCACTGCCGTTGTGTCCTTGGGCAAGACACTTTACCCACTCAATCAATCAATCAATGTTTATTTATATAGCCCCAAATCACAAATGTCTCAAAGGACTGCACAAATCATTACGACTACAACATCCTCGGAAGAACCCACAAAAGGGCAAGGAAAACTCACACCCAGTGGGCAGGGAGAATTCACATCCAGTGGGACGCCAGTGACAATGCTGACTATGAGAAACCTTGGAGAGGACCTCAGATGTGGGCAACCCCCCCCCTCTAGGGGACCGAAAGCAATGGATGTCGAGCGGGTCTAACATGATACTGTGAAAGTTCAATCCATAGTGGCTCCAACACAGCTGCGAGAGTTCAGTTCAAAGCGGATCCAAGACAGCAGCGAGAGTCCCGTCCACAGGAAACCATCTCAAGCGGAGGCGGATCAGCAGCGTAGAGATGTCCCCAACCTGGGTCCCGACGAGCGGTCCATCCTGGGTCTCGACTCTGGACAGCCAGTACTTCATCCATAGTCATCGGACTGGACCCCCTCCACAAGGAAGGGGGGGACATAGGAGAAAGAAAAGAAGCGGCAGATCAACTGGTCTAAAAAGGAGGTCTATTCAAAGGCTAGAGTATACAGATGAGTTTTAAGGTGAGACTTAAATGCTTCTACTGAGGTAGCATCTCGAACTGTTACCGGGAGGGCATTCCAGAGTATTTGACTAAATACCAAAAAAGGACATTTTTCTAAATATCTCATTGATATTTATTAACAACACCCAGGAAGGTCGCCGGCTTTGCTGGGCCCGAGATCACCTAAGATGGACTGATGCAAAGTAGAAAAGTGTTCTGTGGTCTGACGAGTCCACATTTCAATTTATATTTGGAAACTGTGAACGTGGTGTCCTCCGGAACAAAGAGGAAAATAACCATCCGGATTGTTATAGGCGCAAAATTCAAAAGCCAGCATGTGTGATGGTATGGGGGTGTATTAGTGCCCAAGGCATGGGTAACTTACACATCTGTGAAAGCACCATTAATGCTGAAAGGTACATACAAGTTTTGGAGCAATATATGTTGTCATCCAAGCAACGTTATCATGGACGCCCCTGCTTATTTCAGCAAAAAAATGCCAAGCCGCGTGTTACAACAGCGTGGCTTCGTAGTAAAAGAGTGCGGGTACTTTTCTGGCCCGCCTGCAGTCCAGACCGGTCTCCCATGGAAAATGTGTGGCGCATTATGAAGCGTAAAATACGACAGCGGAGACCCCGGACTGTTGAAGGACTGAAGCTCTACATAAAACAAGAATGGGAAAGAATTCCACTTTCAAAGCTTCAACAATTAATTTCCTCAGTTCCCAAACGTTTTTGAGTGTTGTTAAAAGAAAAGGTGATGTAACACAGTGGTGAACATGCCCTTTCCCAACTACTTTGGCACATGTTGCAGCCATGAAATTCTAAGTTAATTATTATTTGCAAAAAAAAACAAAAAGTTTATGAGTTTGAACATCAAATATGTTGTCTTTGTAGCATATTCAACTGAAAATGGGTTGAAAAGGATTTGCCAATCATTGTATTCTGTTTATATTTACATCTAACACAATTTCCCAACTCATATGGAAACAGGGTTTGAAAAAGCATGGAAAGCACAAGTAGACACGCTACTTAGGAAAATACTAGCTGCTTTAAACGTGACTTTGGATTAAAAAGAATACTTCTCATAGTGAAGCCTCATTTTATTCATGGATAAACATCAGAAATTCTGATGAAAATAAGCATACTTTTGTTTTGGTGAATTATATTCAACCACAGACGTTTTAGCTTTCAGAAGTCAAGAAATTGAACCACAGATTGACATGTTGCACACAAACATGTTGCATTGACAAACAACACAGCTGCATACACAGTAATAGTCGATAATAGTAGAGCTGCTTGTGAGGCAAGACGGAAACGGCGGAGGAGACATTATTGCATTCCAAATAGCTGCTGTCACATAAAAAGCTTTTCCTGCAAGTTTTTTTCTTTCAAGAAGCAGGTAATTAGGAATTCACAACCTCTGACCACTTAGCCAGACAGACTGTAATTCTCCGACATTTAGGCTGTCAACAGCGCTGATGAGTGGCGATGTGAGATTTTTGTCGAATAGCAGCAGTAATGTCAGCGTTTGTTCCTCAACTTCTTTGGCTTTTGGCTAGAAACGTACATTGAGAACTTTAGCAGAGATAATACAACTCAAAGCAAACATACTCGTCAAGTCAGATTAGTTTCCTTGTGTGATAATGTGATGATAGAACACCATCTGAATGGAGTTAATGACTCTATTGAAGAAGGAGAATGCGGTATTGGCATTTTTTGGATCTGTCAACAGCCTTTGACACTATTATGGACTTGGAGATCTATCTGTGTAAGCTACACCACTATTGTGTCAGATGGGTGCCTCTCCTTTGGTTCTGTTCTTACCCAAACGGAAGGCAACCATGTGTGTGTGTCAATGATCACAATTCACTTTGTCTATCCATCCATCTTCTTCCATTTATCTGAGGTCAGGTCGCAGGGGCAGCAGCCTAAGCAGGGAAGCCGAGACTTCCCTCTCCCCAGCCACTTGGTCCAGATCCTCCCAGAGGATCCCGAGGCGTTCCCAGGCCAGCCTGGTGACATAGTCTTCCCAACGTGTTCTGGGCCGCGCCGGTGGCCTCGGTCGCTCTACCGCCCGCGTGGGTCGGCCGCGCAGGTAATGGGGGGCGGCCGTACCGCCGGTGCCGGGTGCGGTGGTGACCCTGGACGTGCGTCGGGCCCTTCTCGCAGATCACCTCAGCTACGGCTCCCGGTGGGTCCCTCTCGGGAAACGGTGCCCCAGCCCCGGACCCCGGCGAGGTGTCCTGCCGGGTGGCCTCGGCTGGCGCCTAGCAGCTGACTTAGAACTGGTGCGGACCAGGGGAATCCGACTGTTTAATTAAAACAAAGCATCGCGATGGCCCGCGACGGGTGTTGACTCAATGTGATTTCTGCCCAGTGCTCTGAATGTCAAAGTGAAGAAATTCATTGAAGCGCGGGTAAACGGCGGGAGTAACTATGACTCTCTTAAGGTAGCCAAATACCTCGTCATCTAATTAGTGACGCGCATGAATGGATGAATGAGATTCCCACTGTCCCTACCCACTATCTAGCGAAACCACAGCCGAGGGAACGGGCTTGGCAGAATCAGCGGGGAAAGAAGACCCTGTTGAGCTTGACTCTAGTCTGCAACTGTGAAGAGACATGAGGGGTGTAGAATTAGTGGGAGGCCCCGTGCGGGGCTACGGCCCCAGGGCGCCGCAAGTGAAATACCACTGCCCTTAATGAGCAGTGAATTAAACACACGATATAAAGATATCCAAGGAACCTCTCCTCCCTGTGGCCTCCTACCGGTCGGACGTACCCTAAACACCTCCCTAGGGAGGCGTTCGGGTGGCATCCTGACCAGATGCCCGAACCACCTCATCTGGCTCCTCTCGATGTGGAGGAGCAGCGGCTTTACTTTGAGTTCCTCCCGGATGGCAGAGCTTCTCACCCTATCTCTAAGGGAGAGGAAACTCATTTGGGCCGCTTGTACCCGTGATCTTATCCTTTCGGTCATGACCCAAAGCTCATGACCATAGGTGAGGATGGGAACGTAGATCGACCGGTAAATTGAGAGCTTTGCCTTCCGGCTCAGCTCCTTCTTCACCACAACGGATCGATACAGCATCCACATTACTGAAGACGCCGCACCGATCCGCCTGTCGATCTCACCATCAACTCTTCCCTCACTTGTGAACAAGACTCCTAGGTACGTGAACTCCTCCACTTGGGGCAGGGTCTCCTCCCTAACCCGGAGATGGCACTCCACCCTTTTCCGGGTGAGAACCATGGACTCAGACGTGGAGGTGCAGATTCTCATCCCAGTGGCTTCACACCGATCCAGTGAGAGCTGAAGAAGCCATCAGGACCACATCATCTGCAAACAGCAAAGACCTAATCCTGCAGCCACCTAACCGGAACCCCTCAACACCTAGAAATTCTGTCCATAAAAGTTATGAACAGAATCTGTGACAAAGGACAGCCTTGGCGGAGTCCAACCCTCACTGGAAATGTGTCCGACTTACTGCTGGCAATGCGGACCAAGCTCTGACACTGATCATACAGGGAGTGGACCGCCTCAATCAGACATACTCTCTGAGCACTCCCTACAGGACTTTGGTCGAATGCCTTCTCCAAGTCCACAAAGCACATGTAGACTGGTTGGGCAAACTCCCATGCACCCTCAAGAACCCTGCCCAGAGTATAGAGCTGGTCCACAGTTCCACGACCAGGACAAAAACCCCACTGTTCCTCCTGAATCCGAGGTTGGACTATCCGGCGTAGCCTCCTCTCCAGTACACCTGAATAAACCTCTTCAGGAATTTGGGGAAGCCATGGTGGGGTTCCCCAGGGATCCACCTTGGGGCCTCTCCTTTTCATCCTATACATAAATGATTTTGTGAACTCCTCCGTTACTTTTCGTAAAACCATTTTTGCTGTGTTTCCCTCACACAGGAGCCTACTCCATCTACTGGAAACTGTCAACTCAGAACTTGTGAAAGTGGATTCCTGGTTCGAATGTAATAATCTCTCACTTAATGTTAATAAAACGAATTTCATTTTATTTTGTTGTAATAAAAACCAGGCAAATACTGAGCACCAACATCAATGGGCAGGAAATACAGAGTGAATGCCACAAACTTCCTGGGGGTCATGATTGACGAATACCTTAATTTCAAATGTCACATTAGTCACCTGTGTCATGTTCTGTGGTCTAGATCATGTTTTGTTTGGTTATGGTCTGTTGGTTTTTGGACTCCATTAGTTCCTGTTTTTCTGCACTCTTGTTTGTTTTGGTTTCCATGACTACTCATTAGTTTCACCTGCCTTATGCACGCACCTGTTCTAATCAAGAGACTATTATTTAAGCCTGTTTTTTTCAGTTAGTCGTCCTGGAGACATTACTACGTGTTTGCTCTGTCCATGCCATGGTTCTTGTTCATAGTTCATGCTGCTCTTTTCAAGCCAAAGTAAGTATAGTTCATTTTATGTTCCCAGTTTATGCTAAATCTTTCGTTCCCCTTCGCCAAGTTCGTGCGGGCCCCTTCCGCTTCCAACATGATTGTGCACCAGTGTACAAAGCAAGGTCCATAAAGACATGGATGACAGAGTCTAGTATGAATGAACTTGACTGGCCTGCACAGAGTCCTGACCTGAACCCGATGTAACACCTTTGGGATGACATTTTCCGACTAATGATATCAGCCAATCAAGACTCCCTTAACATGTAATTATTTCTCAAGTTTGGGGTGATTTGGACATGGTGAGGTGAAGGGATGGAGTTACTAGTCAGAAAATTTATTAGAAAAAACAAAAAAACAGTGAAGTTGTCACGTTGCATAAATGGTAAATAAAACAGAACAAAATGATTTGCAAATTATTTTCAACTTATATTCAATTGAGTAGACTGCAAAGATATTTAATGTTCAAACTGGAAAACTTTGTTATTTTTTGTAAATAAGAGCTCATTTGGAATTTAATGCCTGCAGCATGTTTCAAAAAAGCTGGCACAAGCGGCAAAAAAGACAGAAGGTTGAGGTATGCTTAATCAAACACTTATTTGGAACATCCCACAGGTGAACCGGCTAATTGGGAACAGGTGGGTGCCATGATTGACTATAAAAGCAGCTTCCATGAAAAGCTCACTCATTCACAAACAAGGACGGGCGATGGTCACCACTTTGTCCACAAATGCCACAGCAAATTTTTTAAAAACATTTCTCAACCAGGTTGGAAGGAATTTAGGGATTTCACCATCTACACTCCGTAATATCATCAAAAGGTTCAGAGTATCTGGAGAAATCACTGCAAGTAAACAGCAAGGACAAAGACCAACATGACCTTCCTTCCTTTAGGCGGTCCTGCATCAAAAAGTGACATCAGTGTGTAGAGGATATCACCACATGGGCTCAGGAACACTTCAGAAAACCACTGTCAGTAACTACAGTCGGTTGCTACATCTGTAAGTGCAATTTAAAACTCTACAATGCAAAGCGAACACCATTTATCAACAACACCCAGAAATGCCGCCGGCTTGGCTGGGTCCGAGCTCATCTAAGATGGACTGATGCAATGTGGAAAAGTCTTCTGTGGTCTGACGAGTCCACATTTCAAATTGTTTTTCACACAGGTGATTTTCATTCATGATTATGTCCAAAAAAAAAAAGCTGTAGTTCAGCAAAAACTCACCTATCAAAAGTGACTCATAAAATAAGCTGAGGTAAGAATAGTCATCATTTAAACGTTTATTTGCAACACTTCAACACGCCTGCAGAGTCTTTGTGATTCTCGAAACAAAGAAAAAAGTGCAATTGATCCACTGAGAAGAGCAGTTTTATAAACTTAATTAGAAGCATTCAAAACTTTTTTTTACATTTTTGGTTTCATGCTGCCCGCCACCACAGTTTTATGGATAACACCATACAGTATTTCACCATTTCCTGCTCTTTTTACAGTGAAGCCAAGTTCAAGTACACTTCCTCATATTTCCTGATCATTTTTGTCTTGTTTCCCTTCCCTCTGACACCATAATGTTTTTTTTTAGTTTAGTTTGTGTAATAAACTTCTCCACCGACAGCTCTGGGCACCAACTCCACTATTGTGTCTGCTGACTCTGAACCGGCAGTCTGTTGATTAGTTTGAGCACTGCCGGAGACGTTTTACAGAACCAAAAGTTTCTTTAATACAAGCGAGCCTCATTATGAAGGACTGCAGTACCTGGAGGAGGTCAGGTCCAAAAAATGAGGCACTCCCAACTTGGAGGAGCCCAACCACAGTCTTATATTCCTTCTTTCTCTGTCTGGAATTGTGTTAAAAAGGCTTAGTGGCCACTTTTACCATGAATTGATTTACGTGCATTCCGATTTAAACAAGCTGAAACACTTATTCAGGTGTTACCATTTAGTGGTCAATTGTACGGAATATTTACTGTACAATCTACTAATAAATGTTTAAATCAACCAATCAAACACATGCATGGACAGCACCTTTTAGCTCTTATTTCCAATAGAATTTGAAAAAAAAAAAGTGTAAAAATAAGAATCAGCATGTCATTAAACATGAAGTACACGTTTGTGTACTTATGGACTAAGTACATCACATCAAAAGATGATTCTTAGTGTTTATTCTAATTATCCAATCCAATCCACTTTATTTGTATAGCACATTTAAACAACATCAATATTTCCAAAGTGCTGCACAACAATATTAAAAACAATATTCAAATATCCTTAGCTCCACCAATGACTGAATAAAAAATAAAACCAATATAAAAATAACAAAATATGATTAACACGATTTTAATGGGTAAAACCAATTAAAACAATAATAAAACACAAATTTAAAGCTAATTTAATTAATTAGGGTCCAATAAGCCCAAATACCAAATATACATTAAAAAAAAGCAGGTAAACAAACAGCTTGGGCCTCAAGAGGTTAATTCAGGAAAGTACATCCTGACCATGTAAAGAGATGTTTGTGTGTAAGTGACTTAGAAGACAGCAGATGTATACCATAACATGGGAGTCTCTCCTCCAGGATAGAGCTATCACATTTGCATTACGAAGTCTGAATTGAACTGAAATTGCCTCTTCTGGTGAGAGTTAACCCAGTCTACATGTAAATGTCCAACTTAGACTCCTTAATTTACAATGGGCTCCACCATTATTTACTTAAAGCTGGTGGTTCAAGTTGAAAAGAAACATTCACCATATGTAGGACATAAGAGTCACCTTCACCTTTTTGTCAGTCACCACAGAGTCAAATGAGGACAGTTTGTCTGCTTCTTTCATCAAGAATCCCCTTTCAGGGTTTTTACAATAACAGAGACAGTTGAGTGTGCCAGTGATTGTATATTAAAAAATAACTTTCACGCACTGAAGTAACATTGAAGTGTGCTTGACTTGCAAATCTATCCTAAAAACATAAATGATAGAGTTTGACCTGCACATTAGAGCAATTGAGTCACATTTTGGTTGGTGCGAAATAGTCAATTGTCAGCTCAGAATAAAATAACTGCCGTGACTCAATTACTGGTCGACATGGCAACATTCTGACATTTAACGGTCACCTGTAGTTTTCTAATGAAGACACAGGCAGGCCTAATTATTTGCAAATGAACCCTGCAGCAAGGATGAGTGTCTAAGTGGTGCATGCAGGACTCATGTTCACACTGTTGCAAAATGTCGGGGACAATTACTGCGACCTTGGACAGCCCACAAGCAGCACAGCGAGAGCGCCCCCATGTGTTCAACATATTCCCTTGTATGTATCCATAGCCCGTTTAAAGACCTATTGTGCCTCTTTTGCAAATGAAAAAATACATCCAGAAGGTTCTACCATATTATTACAATTATGCAGCTGCTGGATGATGTCATCTATTGAGATGATGTCATCTATGGCTCAAACTAACAAACACTGAGATGCAAGTTACTTTTCCCTTTCAGTAGTTACGGATATTGACGATGTACAATATAAATTAGGGATGCACCGAAATGAAAATTTGTGGCCGAAGCCGAATAAAATTTAAACGCTTGGCCGAAGGCCAAATACCGAATAATGAATGCAGTTTTTCATAATTTTTTTAACATTGCATAAATAGCCTATAATAAATATTTAGACATGTTTTTCAAATAAAGTCATTTTTTATTGGATATTGACATTTTTTTAATATTCCAGTAGCCTTTGCTTTTCAATAAAAGCACAACATTTTTCATTTATATTAGGCCTTCAAACAAAACATGCATTCCAAAAAAAAATAAAGTGGATAAACCCACAACTAATGAATTATTGTCATTTTCTGCAAAAGTCTGCTTAGCCACAGTAGATATGCTAATAATGTAAACAGAAGGCCCCACTAAATCTCAATAAGTGTGTGCTTGTAACCTCATACACTTATACAGGTACACAACATATCCCAACGTCACTGCACGTTGGTTGATTGCGTCACCACGTCAAAAAATTGCGTCACACGCCACTATTCGGCCTTGTTTTGAACTCATTCCACCGAAGGCCGAATGTGGCTTTTTTTGCCATATTCGGCCGAATATATTCGGTTACCGATTAATCGGTGCATCCCTAATATAAATTATACAAAATTTGTCCGAGAATAGAGTTTTTAACATTCGTCTTGTCGTGGTAATGCATACTGATGACACATTCTAGCTGTGTCCTGCAAATTTGACGGACTTCGTCCTGAACGCAATGTGGCGGCTAACGGATCCTCGCCTCTGTGGCAGGCAAATTATGTACATTTCTTGAATGTATCTAAAAAAATATCGTTAGCACTGAAAGACGAGGAATAACCATCATTTTAACATAAAACTCTAATCTGGCTAACGTGCATATATATATATATATATATATATATATATACATATATGACATTGTAGATTGTCACTGAAGGCATCAAAACTATGAATAAACACATGTGGAGTTATGTACTTAAAAAAAGATGAAATACTCGAAAACATGTTTTATATTCTAGTTTCTTCAAAATAGCCACCCTTTGCTCTGATTACTACTTTGCACACTCTTGGCATTCTCTCCATGAGCTTCATGAGGTAGTCACCTGAAATGGTTTTCACTTGACAGGTGTCATAGTTTTGATACCTTCAGTGACAATCTACAATGTAAATAGTCATGAAAATTAAGAGAACACATTGAAATGTGAAGGTGTGTATGTATGTATATACATATATATATATAAATATATATGTATATACATACATATATACACACATTTTACAGAGTTAGTTTTGCCCACGCACATTAATCTTCTTCTTCTATCAGATCTGAGCCGAGGATTTCGTTGTGGCTTGTGCAGCCCTTTGAGACACTCATGATTTAAACATTGATTGAATTTGTTTCTGACAGACCATACAACATATGAAATAAGCGCCTACTAATGACTAGTGATTGGTCGCACCCTGCAGAGCTGAAGCACATGGCTACTTTCAATATGATTCACATACTTATATATATATAAGTGGGCGTGGCCTTGGGTGTTCTGGACATGACAAGCTACACTGACCAATTTCAAGTTGACTGCGATGTAACAAAAATAAATGTGCTTGGCTTCTGTGCGTGTGCACACCAATACATCCACATTTTTACTGATGTACACAGTTTTTAGGATTGCAATGTCTCGTTTTAGTAAGAACGCCACAATTACCATGAATTGATTAACGTGGACCCTGACTTAAACAAGTTGAAAAACTTATTGGGGTGTTACCATTTAGTGGTCAATTGTACAGAATATGTAGTGTACTGTGCAATCTACTAATAAAAGCTTCAATCAATCAAAATATTTATTTTCTACACTGCAAAAACTGAATTCTAAGTAAGATGAAATATCTCAAATAAGGGTGATATTAGCATATTTTCTTTTGCTAATTCTTCTCACTAAGCATATTTTATGTTAGAGTGTTTTACTTGTTTTAAGTGTTTTGGTCCTAAATGATCTCAGTAAGATATTACAGCTTGTTGCTGAGATGTGATGACCAGGTACTCAGCATGTGTTGACCAAGTTTCAATCAATCAATTAAAACCATTTAGTGGTCAATTGTACGGAATATGTACCCTACTGTGCAATCTACTAATACAAGTTTCAATTATACAACTGTTATTACATAAGGCCCCAGGAGGGCTTTACAAGCTAAAACCAAATATTTTTAAATTAGAGCAAAGGGACAAGCAGTAGAAAATGGATGGATGGGCAATTAGTTTTTGTTTAGGCGTTATTTTGCACTATTGAATTTGTTTTGCCTTAAATATTGTATGTAATAGAAGGAAAAAGTGAACAATTCTAAATATTTAGTTGATATTGTATGTAATAAAAGGAAAAAGTGAACAATTCTAAATATTTAGTTGATATTGTATGTAATAAAAGGAAAAAGTGAACAATTCTAAATATTTACTTGATATTGTACTGCAATCCTGGGTTTTTATCTGATTATAAATGTGATTAAAAAATTTAAATATTGAATGATCTTTAACACTTTAAAAAGTCAGCATTGCCCCGGCCTACAGTGTAACTACTTGGTATTAGATCGATATCCATATCGCCCAAATTTAATGTAAACTCAAAAAAATCAGAAGAATAAGTGCTTTTTACACTAACAGAAGTGTAGATAAAACCATGTCACAACAGGAAGTAACCAGCTATTAACAGTAAGTAGATCAATAGTTTTGATAAAACAATACCACTGAAACTGATGCAATTTGCTATCGCGTACATCAGCAGCCAAATTAGGAGCCTGTGTAAACCATTAATAAATAGTTATTTTATCATTTATATGTTAAATAACATTGTTATCACTGGTAGCTGCAATATAGATTTTAAGCCTTTTTTTCTGTGAAAAAAAGGTATTATTGACTTCACAGACAAACAGTCAATAGAAAGCTTATTTCTGAAAATAAACACTGGCAACACAAGAAAAAGTGTTAACAGTGAATTATGTTTTACTGATTTTCCTGTTCAATAAAGTCTAAATGGGATTTTACAACCAGGAGGATAGACACAATGTTCAAAGTGACATTTAAAAAATATTGGTCTGTCTGACTTCTGGAGCAACACAGATCTTCTCTTCCCACGGAATTAAACTTGCTGGTGTTTAGCAGCCAGACCATTATTAGTTGTCATTATATAACTCAGGAATAATTGTAATAAAAGCACAGGACTGATTAAGATGACTACACTGGCAGATGGACCATGATGCAAAGTGTCTTTTGGTTGCCTTGGCACCGTGATTCAATATTTAAAAATCTGTCTCATTCATATGCATCAACACTCATCAAGTGGTCTGCATTGAGCAGTTATGGTTGAATGTAGAAAGGAGTGATGTTATAAATTGTAATAATGCATTCAGGAAAGCTAGAGTGATTATAGTTTGCATTTGGCTCATTTTGTAGAGTTTCCCCTCGCAAGACTCCTTGAAGGAAGCCAAAAGCTGCCATATTTGTTTTTTTAATAACACCGGTCGCACGCTCAGCCCCAAGACAAAAAAAAGCAGCATACCGTATTGATTATTGGAGGAGTGCACCTGCTGTGGATCAGCGGGAACAGAAAAATAAACAGATGAAAAAGTGCAACTTCAAACAAAGGTATTCAGTCCAGTGGAACCTCAGCCGTGGCGGGTAGTGTGGCCACTGAGGCGCGTTTGGATTCCCTCATCTTGTCCAGCCCAAAGAGGAGATCCAGCTGGCTGACGGGACGCAGCTGCTCCTCAGTCACTGAACTGCAGCACACAACATAACAGTCAGAAAAAACAAGTCATAGTCAAGTCATAAAAATTGGGTCCCACAGTAACTTTTTGGGGTCCCACATTTTTGTAAGAAAATCCATACGATGGATGGCTAGAAGACTGATCGGCAATTTTACGTTTGGTTTTGAAACAAAAAATAGGACACTGTAGCACCTGCAGTGAGAACATTTGTTCAAAACTAACAAACAATACAAAAATGTTCCAGTGTATTTTCTTGTTTTTTAAAAAAAAAAGTGCATTATGCTGTCAGCTAAGAAAAATCCATAAATTAGCCGCACTGCCTCATAAAGTCTGCCATGAGGTGGCGACTTGTCCAGGGTGTACACCGCATTCCGCCCGATTGTAGCTGAGATAGGCACCAGGGAATAAGCAGTAGAAAAATGGATGGATGGATGCCTCATAAAGTGAAGTTAAAGTACCAATAATTGTCACACACACACTAGGTGTGGGCTGCAGAGTTCAAAGTGCAAGAAAAAGTAGTGGCTTATAGTCTGGAATTTACGGAATGTACTACAATTTGAAATAAAATGTCTAAAACTTCCGAAATTTCAGTTAATGCTTTTAACGTTGTTTTCTGCGTGTAAAACTATAGTTGTTCTCTGTAAAATGTTTTGTTTTAACATTGTTGTGTCTTGAATGAAACCTTTTGATATACATTATTTGGTATAACTTTAGTATGGGGAACACATTAATTAGTTGCTTATTAACATGCAAATTAGTAACATATTGGCTCTTAATTAGTCATTATTAAGTACTGATTAATGCCTTATTCTGCATGGCCTTATTATACAACCAGTAAGCCATTAACTAAGAGCCTTCAGAATTATTGATTATTAGTAACCCTATCTCGAATTCTTATATGTTCCCCTACTGTCCAAATAACTTTAAATTAAGTCTTTGTTACTTTAATAAGCAACTAATTAATGGTGAATATATTCCCCATGGCAAGTTTTGCTTTGGATTCCTAAGTATTTGGTCTTAGTCTGACCTTTTCAAAGAGTTTGCTAAAAAAAAACAAGGCACCACTTTATTGTATGTAGTTTAATTATGTATTTGAAATACGTTCTTGTTGGGGGTTATTAGTTATTGGGATATATTATGCATGTGTATTGAATGGAATGTCTGCTGAGTGCGGGGGAATAATTACACTGCCATAAAATCATTTGTTTCATGATTTCCTATTGTCTAAATTTCCAATATTGCGAAATCTACAACAACACTTTTGCATGTATTCCAACACCCTCTCAATGTCAACACTTACAGTATGTTAGCGTTAATCTTTCTCATCTGCATTTTGTATACTTTATTAATTCATGACTGCTAATATCACAATTGAGTGCTTTGTGGTCCAACTACCACGACATGAATTATTTGAAAGGTAAGAGACCTGCACTGGTCTCACCTCGAGACTTCTACTGTTTTCCCAGAAATAAAAGCACATGAGAAATGTCGTGAGTGTGAGTCTTACTTCTCGTCCTCCTGGACCTCTCCTAACTGCTGGGTGATCTGCCTCATCTGCTCCTTGCGCACGTAGTCTCGAACTCTGTAAAAGGCAGCATCGCGGCAGAGTTCCCGCAGGTCGCTGCCAGAGTAGCCTTCCGTCTTCTCGGCTATCTCCTTCAGATTAATGGTGTTGCTCAGCTGCCCGGGAGAAAGCGGGATGGTAAACAGAGAGAATGAAAGCCAGGGCGGTCCTGTTGAGACCTCGGTGTTGCACAGAGCTTACACTTTCTTCGGCTAAGATCAGCCTCAAGATGTCCTGTCTTTGTCTTGTGTTCTGCAGGAAAGACAACAATTTGTGTTAAGTTAACGAAGAGGATACATATAATGATTCTGTGTGTGTGTGTGTTGGCATCTTAACCCGATAATAAATACTAAACTGCTTTATATAGGTTAAAAATAGTACTAAGCAATCTTGCAAGTAATTTATTCTAAGCAAGGAGTAGAAGTTTAAGAAAGGGTCATAACTCAAATCAACACTTCATGATTAAGTACTGACTAATCTCTAAAAGTGGACAAATATTTATTGTGTTAAAACAGTGTTTTTCAACCTTTTTGGAGCCAAGGCAAATTTATTCTCCATTGAAAAAATGCTGAGGAATACCACCAGCAGAAAAACATTAAAACATATTGACAGTAAAAAGTAATTGTTGTAATTGTTGGATATGAATTCAATTACTGTTTTGTTGGTATTTTCCTGTAGCCCTTAAGTGCTATTCCCCACACCTGCTTTGTTTCAGCAATCAAGACTTTTTCAGTAGTGCGGACGCTATCCTTCTTTGTGCAGAAATTGTTGATTGTCATGTCATGTATGGATGTACTTTGTGGACGCCGTCTGCTCCTGTAAGTCTTTGCTGTCGTCCAGCATTCTGTTTTTGTTCACTTTGTAGCCTGTTCAGTTTTAGTTTCATTTTCCATAGCCATCTTTATGCTTCAATGCCTTTTTTAGGGGCACTCGCCTTTTGTTTATTTTTGGTTTAAGCATTAGATACGACGTTAACAAAGCAATTAGCGACCTGCTTCGACCTACTGATATGCAGGAGTATTAGAAGGTTACTCTGCCGAGCTCTAGACAGCATCCACTCTTGCAGATTATTGGTTACTGGTTGGCATAACATATTTTAACCCAAATAGGTGAAACTACATAATCTCCAACGGCACACCAGACTGTATCTCACGGCACAGTGGTTGAAAAACACTGGTGTAAAACACACGTGAACAACACTAACATTCTTAAATCACGTCAAAAGAGTACTTTTTAGTGTTTTAAACGTATGTTTTCAGACCGCCTGTGAGCACCTTTAGAAGGTTGACGGGCCACCAGCAGCACAACGTTGGGAAGAGCGGCACGTAATTTCTAGTCAGAGTTTTTGGGAGTCTCAAATAAGACCTCAAAAAGCAGATAAATACCAACACGGTACTAGAGCCGTCCTATCTAGAGCAGGAACAGATGGAGCCTGCTCGAATGAGACACAAAACGTTTAGGACAACCTGAACAGTCTGAGAAAACAATGCATACAAAACACAAACCCTTATCACTCTCTCTTTCAACATATTCTGATTTCATACAAAAAAACTGATCTTACAGGAAGGCCAACATGAAAAGTGGTGGGCATTCTGCGCAGGATAGCGGGATCCATGTCTTGTGGTCGATTTGTTGCCCCCATGATCATGACCTACAGTTGGAACAATAATACAATGTGAACACATGCTATTCATTTGTAAACAGCTGCAGAACAACTAAAATGTAACACCACTGCAAAGTAGGGATGCACCGAAATGAAAATTTGAGGCCAAAGCCGAAGCCGAATAAAATTTAAACGTTTGGCCGAAGGCCGAATACTGAATACCGAATAATGAATGCAGTTTTTCACAATTTATTTTATATTGCATAAATAGCCTACAATACATTTTTAGACATGTTTTTTAAATAAAGTACATTTTTTTAAATATTCCAGTAGCCTTTGCTTTTCAAAAAAAGCACAAAGTTTTTCATTTATATTAGGCCTTCAAACAAAACATGCATTCCAAAAAAAATAAAGTGCATTAAAGTGGATAAACCCACAACAAATGAATTATTGTCCTTTTGGCAAAAGTCTGCTTAGCCACAGTAGATATGCTAATAATGTAAACAGAAGGCTCAAGTAAATCTCAATAAGTGTGTGCTTGTAACCTCATACACTTATACAGGTAGCCTACACACCAGGCTAATAATGTAAACAGCACACACACAATGTAAAGAGCACACATCAAAGAAATACCGTCTGCTCGGTATCGTGTAACGGGGCTCAATGTGCTCCATGAGTCTCCGAAAGCCAATGTCCTCCACAACACTAAACGGTTGATCATCCAAAGCCATAAACTCCATTACCTTCTTTGAAATTCGGTTTGGTTTGGCACTGTCAGTCGCAAACTTATTCATCCTCTCAAAGATGTCGGCCACGAGGCACCTCCTCGAGACAGTTTGGCTGAACATTCCTTGCAAACTGCAATACTTTTGTCACTTTCCGACACTTAAAAATATCTCCACACTGCTGACATTTTTCCGAAGGCGCCTGGTTACAATGTCATCGCGTCACTGCACGTTGGTTGATTGCGTCACCGCGTCGAAAAATTGCGTCATTGCGTCACACGCCACTATTCGGCCTTGCTTTTGACTCATTCCACCGAAGGCCGAATGTGGCTTTTTTTGCCATATTTGACCGAATATATTCGGTTGCCGATTAATCGGTGCATCCCTACTGCAAAGTTCTCTATAAACCGACCCTGCAGCACTTGTGATTACCTGAGTGGCTGAGGAGGTTTCTAGGCCATCCCAAAGGCTCATGAACTGGGCCTTCATCATGGCAGTGGCCTCGTGATCAAGGCTGGACCGGTTCCTGAGAAACGACTCTGACAAATACCATTATAGAGAGAAGTCACACAATGTTTGTGTATCATAATACAGTACCAAAACACCCTATACTGGTTTTTGTATATTGCTTGTGTGTGTGTGTGTGTGTGAGTCAACACAACAGCCCTTTGGATTAAACCACAATTTAAGGTCAGTTTTGTGGGCACACAGGGTTGACTTGCATGGCTCTTTTTTCTGCTGTACTGATATTATGATATCTAAAATAATTAAAGCTGCAAGCAGCGAAGGACAGGACCGCTTTGGCTGCTGCCCCCGCGACCCAAGCCCAGATAAGCGGTAGAAGATGGATGGATGGAATATTACACAGAGAAAAAGTTGTATACACATGTGTATTACCGTACATCAGTTTCATAGTAATGACAGTTGTAAAGTGGCTTGGGCATTTTATAAGGACGTCTTGGTGCGGCTATTTTGAGATTCTAATGCAAGTGAATGTAAACAGTTGTTGTATTGAAGTGGGAATTGCAAACTTCCTGTTGATTTGAGTTGGGGGCGGTCAGTGTATGAAATATAGGTCTCAGTGAGACCTATATTGAGGTTTTTATTTCATGTCTGTATGACAGTCCTACAGGTTTGTCTGAGCAGAAAGCCGCCATTTTGTGACAACAGCAGCAGCGCAATGGTTATTTGCGGGCTCATAAAATCCAAACCGGGGTAGTAATTTCATTAACTTTTAATCAGAAGGGTTCAATCTCCTTTCTGTGCTTATTTGAAACCGAAACGACAAACGTCCTCAGAGGAGATAATGTTTGAAAAAAAGCGAATTTGTTTAGCCAACTTTTGTATTGAAGTGGGAATTGCAGACTTCCTGTTGATTTGAGTTGGGGGCGGTCAGTGTATGAAATATAGGTCTCAGTGAGACCTATATTGAGGTTTTTGTTTCATGTCTGTATGACAGTCTTACAGGTTTGTCTGAGCAGAAAGCCGCCATTTTGTGACAAGAGCAGCAGCGCAATGGTTCTTTGCGGGCTCATAAATTCCAAACCGGGGTAGTAATTTCATTAACTTTTAATCAGAAGGGTTCAATCTCTTTTCTGTGCTTATTTGAAACCGAAACGACAAACGTCCTCAGAGGAGATGATGTTTGAAAAAAAGCGAATTTGTTTAGCCAACTTTTGTATTGAAGTGGGAATAGCAAACTTCCTGTTGATTTTAGCCGGGGGGTCTAAGTGGATGAAATAAGTTGTGTGTCATGTTTCTACGACATTCCTACTGGAAGTTACAGTTTTGTCTGTGTTTTCTTCCTAGGGGGTGCTAGAGCGCAATTTTGAGTTTTGGGGTTTGGTTTTTTTGATTAGATCGCAATATTCGCCAGTCCTGATTTGTGTGTTAAATTTGGTGAGTTTTGAAGCATGTTAAGGGGGTCAAATTACAGCTCAAAGAGGCGGCGGTATAATAATAAAGAATAATAATAATAACAATAAAACTTTAGAAATTCAATAGGGACCCAAAGGGACATTGGTTCCTAATAATCAATTTTTTTACATGAACTACATACATATTGTTCAATATATTGACATTTGATTCAATAATACACATGAGGCAGTAAGACATACTTATACTTAGTATTTTGCAGTTCACCTACAAACAACTAATATGAAGTGCTATCAAAATCTCTCAACATAATTACACTGTGCTCAATTATGTTTTGCTGAATAATAGTAACTATTACATCGGGAAAATGTTTGCTAGTGTGAGGCTTAGAATCATTAATCATTTCATGAAAACTCAAACGCCTTCCAATTTTAATAGCTATGTTTTCACGATACAAGTTGCGTTGTCATGCAAGACGGTGATGCTTGCTCGGAAGAAGACTTAATGCCTCAACCAATTATTTGGAACACTTCAGGAAGGTGTTGCTGTCAGATGTGTGACAGTTGTGCTTGCAAGCTCACTGTAACAAAGTAATTTGATCAAAAGCTTATGATGAGCATGTGGAATTTCCATGCAATCAATTTGGGTAACAACTGATGCATTGAAATAGAACCATCCTGTCCTTCATTTAATGGGAGTCTCAACAACTACATATGCGGCAAATAATGATTTTCAAAATCATTTGTGTTGACAGTCATGACGGTGGATCGACTCACCAATTTCATCGATAAAAATGATACATGGCTGGAGTTTGATTGCCAACGAGAAGACTGCAGCCGTCAGCTTTTGGGATTCGCCGTACCACATGTCGGTCAGCGTGGACGCCTGCAGGTTGATAAACTTGCAGCCGGAAGCTTTGGCTGTTGCCTTAGCGATCATGGTCTTCCCACATCCTGGTGGACCAAACAACAAAACACCTACAAGAACAAAAAAATATCAACAAGTCATAGTTTATACATTGTAATACTCAACACACTTTTTAACTCATTAATATTCCACAGAAAACAACAACTATAGAATTAATACATTCAATACAGTCGCTGGTTATCCTCAGAAGTGTATGGATATTATCAATTAGGACGATCAAAAAAACTGAAAATATACAAAACCCAAAAGCAGTGAAGTTGTTACGTTGTGTAAATGGTAAATAAAAACAGAATACAATGATTTGCTAATCCTTTTCAACTTATATTCAATTGAATGGACTGCAAAGACAAGATACTTAACATTCAAACTGGGAAACTTTTATTTTTTTGCAAATATTAGCTCATTTGGAATTTGATGCCTGCAACATGTTTCAAAAAAGCTGGCACAAGTGGCAAAAAAGACTGAAAACATTGAGAAATGCTCATCAAACACTTATTTGGAACATCACACAGGTGAACAGGCTAATTGGGAACAGGTGGGTGCCATGATTGGGTATAAAAGCAGCTTCCATGAAATGTTCACTCATTTACAAACAAGGATGGAGCGAGGGTCACCATTTTGTCAACAAATGCCTGAGTTCAACAGTTTAAGAACAACCTTTCTCAACCAGCTATTGTAAGGAATTTCACCATCTACGGTCTGTGATCTCATCAAAAGGTTCAGAGAATCTGGAGAAATCACTGTAGGGAAGTGATGATATTACAGACCTTCGAACCCTCAGGCGGTACTGCATCAATAACCAACATCAACATATAAAGGATATCACCACATGGGCTCAGGAACAATTCCGAAAACAACTGTTAGTAACTACAGTTTGTCGCTACATCTGTTAGTACAAGTTAAAACTCTACTATGGAAAGCGAAAGCAATTTATCAACAACACCCAGAAACGCCGCCAGCTTCGCTGGGCCCGAGCTCATCTAAAATGGACTGATGCAAAATGAAAAAGTGTTCTGTAGTCTGACAAGTCCACATTTCAAATAGTTTTTGGAAACTGTGGACATTGTGTCCTCTGGAACAAAGAGGAAAAGAACCATCCGGACTGTTCTAGGCGCAAAGTTGAAAAGCCAGCATGTTTGATGGTATGGGGGTGTATTAGTGACCAAGACATGGGTAACTTACACTTCTGTGAAGGCACCATTAATGCTGAAAGGTACATAGAGGTTTTGGAGCAACATATGTTGCCATCCAAGCAACGTTATCATGGACGCCCCTGCTTATTTCAGCAATGCCAAGCCATGTGTTACAACAGCATTACTTCATAGTATTCTCGGTTATGTCACGGTGCCTTCTGAGACCGTGGTCTGTTCATGTGTTGCAACATTCAACACAACCATCTGCATTTTACCACATTATTAATGTGTGGGATTAGCGTTTACCAAAATGAAGACCCATAAAACTGTTTAAAAAATGGCTACAAGGATGTTGGACTGACTATCTATTGTAGCTGCTGAGGTACCTTTAGGGGGCTGAAAGAGCTTGGATCCAGTCAGAAGGTGTCGTTTCTGAAAGGGCAGAATGACTGTGTCTTGTAGCTCATTGATTATCTCATCGAGTCCTGCTATATCTCTCCAGGACACCTGCAGAAAGGCAACACAAAGTTAAGAGGTGAGCACTTGTCTTTGCAAAGTCATTAAAACATACAGTATACTAAAACTGTCCTGCTGTTTAATTTATTTTTCTTCCATGGAGAAGCCAACGTTTTAAAAACATCAAAGAATGCAATGCAGTAGAGATTGATAACAAACAATTAGTAAACAGATCAACATGCTAATTATGATAAACATGATAAAAAGTGTATGTGAGTGTTAAAATGGTGTTGGCCTCTGAAGTGTCAGCCAGTCCTTCTTTAATGTTACCCTCCTTTTCAAACCAAGATGGCACCGCCAGGGTAGGGCTGGATGATAATGGCAAAATAAAAATAATTTTGATTGTGTTAATAACTCAATTATAAATAAACCAATCATTCATTAATTTAAAAACATTAGTATTTATTGTACCAACAAAACTGAACTTTGAAAGGCAATTTAAAATAAATTAAGAATAGTGAACAACAGGCTGAATAAGTGTAGGTTATATGAGGCATACATGAGCAACTGCTATGTTAAGCTAACATTTATGGTAAGAGTCATTCAAATAACTATAACATATAGAACATGCTATAACTTTACCAAACTATTCCTCACTCCTATTTGATAAATCCTATGAAATCTTATACGTCTAGTCTCTTACGGGAATTATCTAGATAATATTAACTGAGACTTATAGTCCGAAAAATACGGTATGTCAACTGTGGTGTCTTCCTCTAGTGAAAGTATTATTATCATCATGTATTATTAACTGATCTTTATTTTGTAACTTGCTAAGTGAATAGGTGCACTTTTGCTATTTTTCCACATATTTCTGCCCAATAAGTCAAATATGGCAAGAGTGGCGAGCAGCAGAGAATATGGAGTGATTTTTGGTCCAGAACATATTTTGCTTGATTCATTATTGACGTATGGACTTGGGATTGAAAACATTACCCTCATTGTTTGTGGATCAACCAGGTGCGATGCGATGTTCATTTCGTATTCAGTAAGTTTGACCCCCTCAACACCAATCCTCTTCATAAGCTGCTCCGCCTGAAGGCAAAAAGGCACATTAAAACACTAATGCTACTGAAGTAGAAAAAACAGTTGTTTCTACCACAATGTTTGAGTTCATTTGGAACATGCAAGCATACAACATATGATACATCAACATTTCCAGTTTCTCTATTCAAAAATGTTTGAAAAGGAGTAGGAATAAGCAGAGCTTATTTATTTATTCCTACCCCCTTTCCTTTACATAGCAGTTGCTAACACTTTTGTTCACTTCCTGTTCTCAATGTAACCACAATATAATCCATAAGTATCAACATTACAAATGTCTACAAAATGAATGAATGGATGGAATACATTCAGAATGTTTATCATGTTTCTCCTTATTTGTACTTAGTAAACACTTTAAGTTTGAAGAGTTTCTTGAAGTGGATCATGTTAGTACATTGTTTCATTTCTTTGCTGAATTCATCCTATAATTGAATTTCTATGATTTAATTCCACATACTTATATACTCAAGGTCATAAGTGTTGTACGCGTGTACAAATGTTTTAAATTACATTTTTCTCTAAGGTTATATTTCTACTTTTTTGTTGAGAAAAAGTGTTGTATATTCTTGGGAAGCAGGTTATAGTTTGCTTTGTGCATCAAAGTAGAAGTTTGCACATTCACTATGTCGTGGAATTTCAATACGAAGTTCCTGCGGTCCTGGGTTCAAATCCAGGCTCGGGATCTTTCTGTGTGGAGTTTGCATGTTCTCCCCGTGAATGCGTGGGTTCCCTCCGGGTACTCCGGCTTCCTCCCACCTCCAAAGACATGCACCTGGGGATAGGTTGATTGGCAACACTAAATTTGCCCTAGTGTGTGAATGTGAGTGTGAATGTTGTCTGTCTATCTGTGTTGGCCCTGCGATGAGGTGGCGACTTGTCCAGGGTGTACACTGCCTTCCGCCCGATTGTAGCTGAGATAGGCGTTGCCCCCCGCAACCCCGAAAGGGAATAAGCGGTAGAAAATGGATGGATGGATGGATAGATTCAATGAATAAAGTTTTTGTATGTTCTCTATATCCAACATTATGTATTATTCTAACTGATCTTTTTTGTAACATCGTCAATGAATGAAGTGTACTTTTGTAGTTAATTCCCCATATTTCTACACAATAAATTAAATATGTAACACTAGCGAGCATGTCTAAGTAGAGAATATGAAGTGATTTTTGGTCTAGAACATGTTCAGCTTTAGTCATTATTGACATGTTTCCTGCCACCTCATGTTGTATATTTTTTATATTTTTTGTATTGTATTGTGTAGTTATATTTATATGGTAATGAATATTATGTGACAGTAAATTGTTTGCTTGTTGATGCTTTTATTTGTTTCTGTATTGTGTAGTTATAATGATATGCTTTGTATTGAGTTTGTGGACCCCAGGAAGACTAGTGGGTTGTTGTGGCAACCAGCTAATGGGGATCCTTAATAAAAATCAAATCAAATCAAATATTAGATTTCCAGTTCATTTTATCATCAATCATTACACCTATAGACATTTGACTTTGTTTACTCTTTCAATTCCTATTCCGTCTATTTGTGTTTGACTCTCCCTTTTCATATTTTCATAAGCTGCATCAACATTATTTTCATTGTACACATTGTCCCAATTTTGCTTTTCTAGCGCATTTTTGGAAGCAATCATCCTCTTCTCTGTGCAAAGTCTTTGAAATTTATTTTTGTCTTCCATGTTCTTCTTCTTGTCGTTTCCATCATTTATTGCGAAAACTGCCATATGATCACTAACGTGGGTTATATAAGTAGACCATGCCATTGTAGTGTGATTGGTAAACATATGATCAATAAGCGTGGCACAGTGTCTTGTGATTCTGCTTGGCTTTGTGATATTAGGATATAAACTGATGCTGTACATTGAATCCATGAAGTCATCAATGGACGTTTGCTTGTTAGCGTTCAATAAGTCAAGATTGAGGCCACCACACAAGACAATTGTTTGTTGACCAGTGTCCATTAAATTTGCCTGGATCCAGTCTTCAAACGTTTCAATACTTGCCTAATGTGATCTATATATACAAATAATGAATATGTTTTTGTTTTCTATGGTTATGCCTTCTAAAATACTATCTACAGCAAATGACATGTTTTTTGTACAACTTTGTAGTTGAGGTTCTTCATCACGTACACAGATACTCCTAAATTTTTGTTGGTTCTGTTTAGGGTTGAAAAATGCCGGGAATACTCAAAGTTGAAACTTTCCATGGGAATTAACGGGAATTAATGGGAATAAACATTGCATGGAACATGATAGATCTCGCATCTTTATTATTAGCTAAAACAACCTGATTTAATGCAAATTCAGTAGAATTTCAACCCTGCACTGTGCATTCCTCCATCACATGTGCAGTGCATTCTTCCATTAGATGCCCAGATAATTCCCAGCATGCTATACACTACAGCAGGGCTATTGAGGCCACATTAATATTTGAGACCAAGGACTTCATCCAGTCATGTAAGTTTTGATATTACTTTTTTTTTTAAACTATTACAGTTGTTTAGCTGACTATTTATATATGTGCGTGGCATTGTATTAGTGTTTTAAAAGCTTCTCATCTTATTCCACAGAATAAGATGGACAGTGTCCATCTTTGAATAATCAAAAAATGGTCAAAATTTCCAAACTTCCTGTCGTAAATTTCTGGAAAGTTTCTGAAAGTTTACCCAAAACTTTCCACTGTAGTAGAAATGTCGGGGATCTAACCCGGGGCCTCATCCTGTTTGTGACGCCAATTTTATGTGGTGGCCTGTACGGGGGTGCCAATTTTATGTGGTCGAAAAGTCCGAATCTTAAACAGGAACAATAGAGAGTTTGTTACAACAGTTAAAATTACTCACAATCAGATAATACAACGTTGGATTGAATCAATATGTTCGCACAGACAATATCTTCAAAGACGAAAGATGGTACACCCTCGTGAAGGAATTAAGAAAGAGCGCACATCAGGCTTGGTCTTTCCTTCATATTTATACGCTCCATGACGGCCTGATTTGTATCATAACAACTTATGTAACTGTCCAATGTTCAGGGTGACTTGACCTCTCATGCCGTGTCCCTCCCAATGTATTTAGTTTGAAGGTAACCCGAGGACAGAAATATTCCACTACACCACCCCTTTGCAACCTTAATTCCAGATCAAAATCTGTTCATTTTTGTATCATCGATCCATGTTTCAGTTTTTGTGTGTATGTGTAATGAAAATAAAATGAAACCAGGTTTTAAACAAATACCCTTTTCTTTGCTTGGTTTTTCTGTTTGGCGGTGGGGTCCATGGCGTCCAAAACCCATTTGATGCTGTAGTAGGTGGCTGCTCCAAAGATGGTCAACCTCACAAGCATGCCCACCACCTCATTCCTGGTCAACGGCCTGAACAGAGCCTCTCGGGGGAGATCTTTCAGCATATTGACTGGCTGGCTTCAGTCCATGAGCTTACTACAAGAGGTGTGGTAGAAGACAGGTGAACACGACAGTTCAAATTGTTAGCTTCAGAATTGTATCACACTCAGGACTAAATCTCGCAGACCATGAATTGATTAACGTGGGCCCCGACTTAAACAAGTTGAAAAACTTATTCGGGTGTTACCATTTAGTGGTCAATTGTACGGAATATGTACTGTACTGTGCAATCTACTAATAAAAGTATCAATCAATCAATCCCTTTTAAAACCTCACTCAGGCAATTCCCATTAATTTAATGCACACTTATTTTACCCATCATGCATATTAGTTTTGTATAATCAAAACTATTAATGTACTATGATTCAGTCTGCATTTTAATTTAATGTCTTGTCTATTATTTTACTCTCGATCCACTACATCTAGTTTCAATACGCTCTGCTGGCAATGAAAAAGCAGAGTGGTAAGGTCTGTTTCCAGGAGTGACTGTAATGTTCCTCAGGCAGGAGACTAAGGTCCATCCAGACCCACACCTCCCACCATCTGAACAGTTTTTTCCCCTGGGCCATCAGGCACATGAACATTAACAAGATCCGATAGCTCAGTTACGGCTCATTGTTATTACCTATTTTGTGTTGTATGTGTTTTATGTTGCAAGAAAAAATCCTGGTTTGTGAGCCCTTTTTCAAACAATGGCAATAAAAACTATTCTGATTCTGAAAGTCTGCCTTCTCCCAATCAGCCTTTTTCATATAAAAGCCATTAAAGAATGGAATGGTCTCCCAGACAATCTAAACAACAACTCTAGTTTTCTTAGCTTCTCACAAGCAGTCAAAGACTGGCTTTAAGACCACATTGGCAAGACCAGGCAGGTAGTTGACCACCGGTTGGTACCCTGGCGGGAGCAGTCTGATAATTACCAGAGTACCATTCCAATCTTGTAACATCACACACTTTCTCACGTACGCAATACCAATGGAGTATATGGCTATTGAATGATACCCTTATGTGTATCATCTGAAAGCTACTGCACTGTATATGGACTTGAATACAAACTGTTGCACTTTATATACTTCTGCACTTTAAATGAAGCTGCTAAAATACTGTAACTCCACCGCCCACTGATTTGTAATTCACATACCCTCTATGTTTTGTATTTTAAATTGTTTATCATTATGTAATCCTTATATTGTTGTGTATTTTCAATCATGTTTAATTGTATTGTGGATGTTAGATGCACCACAAAAGGACTCCGGATGGAAATTAGCATGGTGCAGCCATCTTGTTAATGTAGCTGCATAATTTCAACTTCCAAACAACTTTAATAAACCCTCATTCAATTTGAGCAGCAGGTTGTCGTGGTTCACAAAGCTTACATGGCTCACAATTAATAAAAAGTCTAAGAGTCTTGAGTGCAGAGGGGACGAATGATTTGAAAAAGTGATTTCTTTTACTCAATGGAAAGGCATAACGTGGCCCTGAAGGCAACAGAGACAAGGACACGGCTCGGGGAGGCTAAAATAGTCTTTGCTTTTCGGAGGATTTGCTTGTTGCAGAAGAAGTTTAAGTCACTTAGTTTTAGCCTTAGAGCAAGACTTAACAATACTAGTCAGGCTGTTTCGGTCTTTAACATAAAGACAGTGACACCAACAAATAAAAATAAAAAAACAATACATTTGAGGTCCTCTCCAAGGTTCTCATAGTCATCATTGTCACTGGCGTCCCACTGGGTGTGAATTCTCCTTGCCCTTATGTGGGTTCTTCCGAGGATGTCGTAGTCGTAGTGGTTTGT
Organism: Nerophis ophidion; assembly: GCF_033978795.1. Classification (NCBI taxonomy): domain Eukaryota; kingdom Metazoa; phylum Chordata; class Actinopteri; order Syngnathiformes; family Syngnathidae; genus Nerophis; species Nerophis ophidion. The sequence goes on along the minus strand of NC_084617.1, from coordinate 76,423,567 downwards.
ACAGTCCTTTGAGATATTTGTGATTTAGGGCTATATAAATAAACATTGATTGATTGATTTTTGATAAAAACGACAAGAGTCTAACAGGCCTTACAGAGAAATCATTTAATTTCCTGAAAAGATGCTGGCTTCACTATAAAATCTGTGTTCAAGTCAAACTTCAGCTGGTCGTCAAAAAAGGTCCCCAAATATTTATATGATGAAGCAATGTCCACTTTTTTCTCATGTATGATGCATAGAAATTTCCTTCTTACGTCTAAAATCAATCATTAATTATTCGGTTTTAGGGCAGCATGGTGGAACAGGGGTTAGTGCATGTGCCTCACAATACGAAGGTCCTGAGTAGTCCTGAGTTCAATCCCGGACTTGGGATCTTTCTGTGTGGAGTTTACATGTTCTACCCGTGACTGTGTAGGTTCCCTCCGGGTACTTTGGCTTCCTCCCACCGCCAAAGACATGCACCTGGGGATAGGCCCCTCCCACCTCCAAAGACATGCACCTGGGGATAGGCCCCTCCCACCTCCAAAGACATGCACCTGGGGATAGGTTGATTGGCAACACTAAATGGTCCCTAGTGTGTGAATGTTGTCTGTCTATCTGTGTTGGCCCTGTGATGAGGTGGCAACTTGTCCAGTTTGTACCCCGCCGTCTGCCTGAATGCAGCTGAGATAGACTCTAGCGCCCCCCGTGACCCCGAAAGGAATAAGCGGTAGAAAAATGGATGGATGGATGGATTCATGTAGTGGCTGGTGTATTAGATTACTCTCTATCCATTACATCTGGTTTTAAAGGCCTACTGAAATGAGATGTTCCTATTTTAACGGGGATTGCAGGTCCATTCTGTGTCATACTTCATCATTCCACGATATTGCCATATTTTTGCTGAAATGATTTAGTAGAGAACATCGACGATAAAGGTCGCTAACAAAAAAGCCTTGCCTTTACCGGAAGTAGCAGACGAGGGTTGTGGAGCTCCTCACATAGTTTATAATTATAGCCACCAGCAGCTAGAATATTCGGACAGAGAAAGCGACAATTCCCCCATTAATTTGAGCGAGGATGAAAGATTTGTGGATGAGGAAATTTAGAGTGAAGGCCAAGAAAAAAAAGTAAAAAAAAAAAAAAGGCGAGGGTAGTGAGAGCCATTCAGATGTTTTTAGACACATTTACTAGGATAATTCTGGGAAATCCCTTATCTGCTTATTGTGTTGCTAGAGTTTTAGTGAGTTAAATAGTACCTTATTGTCGGAGGGGTGTGGCCACGGGTGTTTTGACGCCAGAGTCTCTGAGAGAAGTCACGGCAGCTGCAGGAGGACGCTGGCTCCGCTGATCTCCGGTAAGAGGCAACTTATTTTCACAATTTTCGCCCCGAAAACTGTCGGTTGACATGTAGTCGGGATCCATGTTCGCTTGACCGCTCTATTCCATAGTAAAGCTTCACCTCCGGGAATTTTAAACAAGGAAACACCGTGTGTTTGTGTGGCTAAAGGCTAAAAGCTTCCCACCTCCATCTTTCTACTTTGACGTCTCCATTTATAATTGAACAAATTGCAAAAGATTCAGCAACACTGATGTCCAGAATACTGTGTAATTGCTCGATGAAAAGAGACGACTTTTAGCCGTAAGTGGTGCTGGGCTAATATGTCACCTCCAACCAATAACGTCATGCGCACGCGTCATCATCGCATCATCATTCTGCGACATTTTCAACAGGATACCTCGCGGGAAATTAAAAATTGTAATTTAGTAAACTAAACCGGCCGTATTGTAATGTGTTGCAATGTTAATATTTCATCATTAAACTCAAACTCATCATTGATAAATAAACTATCAGACTGCGTGGTCGGTAGTAGTGGCTTTCAGTAGGCCTTTAATATATGTAAATACTCAAATACTATGTGTATATGATGACTATAGACATGAATGCACTTCTTTAATTGACATTAAAGTGCACGTTATCACCCTGTCTCTGTATGCATGTGTACTGATAATAAATTGAACCCTAATACAACTTCTATGATCAGCCACACTCAGCCATGGCACCGTTTGGGTGACTTGGGTCCATTTAGTTGTCGACACATTTCCCAAAATCGAAAGGGACAAGCGGTATAAAAAAGGATGGGTGTTCAGATGGACTTTCAAAATGCACGTTCAAACTACATAATGTCACGGACACGTTAACGCCAATATTTCATCCATTTGCCACCACTTATTCCCTTTGGGGGCTCTAATGCTTATCTCAGCTACAATCGGGCGGAAGGCGGTGTACCCCCTGGACAAGTCGCCATCTCATCGCAGGGCACGTTAATGCCAACATTCCAGCTATAAAAAATAAAACACAGCATCTTATTGAAAACCTTCTACATACGGCGTACATTTATATGCCGTCCTTTATTTTCTTTGGTTGCTAAAATGTTATAAAATGACTGTGGACACACCTGACCTTAGCATTAGCAAGCAGCACTTGTTCAGTTCAATTCATTGAATCCTCATATCATTTGTGTTGCTAATTTACAATATCGGCGATCAATAAAGGAATATTTACAGAGAAAAGAAGTGTACTTACACGTTAAAAGTCCAGCTTACCGGAGACGATTTGAAGGATGTAAATATCGGCGCATCTGCGGTGCATCACGGATACTGCGTCGGGTGGAAACACCAACTTCCGGTTGGTCTGGGGACGACTGCTCTGTCGTAATAGAAAGTGTCCACTAGATGGCGGACTTTACTCATATACTATATAGATCAGCACCATGGATAGCATCCTCATGAGTGCAGCAGGTTTGAGATTATTAATGTAATAATGACATATACATACATACATATATATATATATATATATATATATATATATATATATATATATATATATATACATATACATAATTCTTTATATATATATATATATATATATATATATATATATATATATATAGAGAGAGAGAGAGAGAGAGAGAGAGAGAGAGAGAGAGAGAGAGAGAGAGAGAGAGAGAGAGAGAGAGAGTCAGAGAGAGAGAGAGAGACAGAGACAGAGAGAGAGAATAGAATAGAATAGAATAGAAAGTACTTTATTGATCCCTGGGGGAAATTCAGCACCACAGTTCCCTCACAATAGACACTAATAATAATGAATAATATATAATATAAGAATAGTATAAATATATTCTACATTTATGTGCAGTCAAGGAACATATGCATATATATATACATGTAGGTGTGGGAAAAATCACAAGAGTACTTCGTCTCTACAGAACTGTTTCATGAGGGGTTCCCTCAATCATCAGGAGATCTTCCTCAATCTCCTGATGATTGGGGGAACCCCTCATGAAACAGTTCTGTAGAGACGAAGTACTCTTGTGATTTTTCCCACACCTACATATTGCGCTCTACCACGGTATCGAGCACTATTCTCTGGATAATCCAATCAAGACATATATATATATATATATACACACACATATATATACACACACACACAGATATAGATTCCCTCCTATGCCTGCAAAAATGTGCAGGACTGGGTGGACACATGGTGCAAACTGTTTGACAAATCTCAAACCCTCATCCGTGGCGTTCACTCAATTCCATTGGGTTGTGATAAAAAAATAATCCCATTTTCTGGGGTGTGGAGAGTTGTTCGAAGGTAAGGCTTTCCCTGGCTGGTGTTTATCACACACGGGTCAATGGGATTGTTAATTGTTGCAGAATGTGTTCAAGATTTTGACTTGAACAATAGAATAAAGTGTCTGAGAATAAATGCAGTTCAAAACCCTAAAAAGCAGCATTCATCATATTTTACCTAGGGATTATAAATTGATATTGAAGCAGAGGAGGACAAACGTTTTTGTGTTTGAACATTGTTTTTACTTTCCACAGGAGTGGTTGAGTTTGGCCCTCTGAGAGGATTATTAGTTTATTTGAACAATGAAGCAAAACAAATGCATTTTATGTGTTTGCTAGGTTTCTTTTCTTTTGCTTTTGCACTTCTGAAAAGGTAAGAGGGCTCAACGTCTCTTGTGCGGTCCAATTAGGATACAAAAGTCCAGGCTCCAAGCATTTTACAATTGAAAAGTCCCAACTTGTGCAAAAGCGGGCACACATGACTGCTATTGAACACACCTCTGGCCCTGCAAATGCTTTCATAAAAAGCCTTAATCCCCGCTTTACTGCCGCGCTGCCCCAGGAGATAGCCAGCAGACAGAAGCATTTTTGGATGCGTCTGAGCAGCGAGGTGCGGGCTTGTATATCTGCAAAGTGCAGCTGGGGTTCCACATTCCCACAACACCTTGCACCGTGCCTAAACAGACACTCTCAAGTGGCGAAGGGGGGAGAAAATCAGCTGGCAGGGCTGTCAAGCTTCACCACAGCACGGCTGAATACATTCACACTAAATTCTTTCTCCACGGAGACACTATCTGGCAACTGATTGTCCTGTTGCTATGGAGACGGAAGCATCAGCTAATGTATTATTATTATTGAGAATTGATGACTCATTACACATTATGTTGGAGTAGATTTTTCACTTTAGGTTGGAATATGTTTCTTCAAGAGAGTGAAAATGATCAGACGATGACTAACCGCCAGCAAAGTGAAAAGTGCAGAGTTTATGTTGGTCACGCACACGTTAGATTTTATTTTTCAATTCAATCCAATCCACTTTATTTATAGAGAACATTTAAACAATATAAATGTTAGCAAAGTGCTGCACAACAATATTAACAACAATAATAAAAAAACATCCTTAGCTCCACCAATGACTGAATAAAAACGAAAAATAAATACTTATAAAACTATTATGAAACCATATCAGATCTAACATAATAGTGAGAGTCCAGTCCATAGTGGATCTAACATAATAGTGAGAGTCCAGTCCATAGTGGATCTAACATAATAGTGAGAGTCCAGTCCATAGTGGATCTAACATAATACTGAGAGTCCAGTCCATAGTGGATCTAGCATAATAGTGAGAGTCCAGTCCATAGTGGATATAACGTAGTAGTGAGAGTCCAGTCCATAGTGGATCTAACATAATAGTGTGAGAGTCCAGTCCATAGTGGATCTAACATAGTAGTGAGAGTCCAGTCCATAGTGGATCTAACATAATAGTGTGAGAGTCCAGTCCATAGTGGATCTAACATAATAGTGAGAGTCCAGTCCTTAGTGGATCTGACATAATAGTGAGAGTCCAGTCCATAGTGGATCTAACATAATAGTGAGAGTCCAGTCCATAGTGGATCTAACATAATAGTGTGAGAGTCCAGTCCATAGTGGATCTAACATAATAGTGAGAGTCCAGTCCATAGTGGATCTAACAAAATAGTCAGAGTCCAGTCCATAGTGGATCTGACATAATAGTGAGAGTCCAGTCCATAGTGGATCCAACATAATAGTGAGAGTCCAGTCCATGGTGGATCTAACATAATAGTAAGAGTCCAGTCCATAGTGGATCTAACATAATAGTGAGAGTCCAGTCCATAGTGGATCTAACATAATAGTGAGAGTCCAGTCCATAGTGGATCTAACATAATCCTGAGAGTCCAGTCCATAGTGGATCTAACATGATAGTGAGAGTCCAGTCCACAGTGGATCTAACATAATAGTGTGAGTCCAGTCCATAGTGGATCTAACATAATCCTGAGAGTCCAGTCCATAATGGATCTAACATAATACTGTGAGACTCCAGTCCATAGTGGATCCAACATAATAGTGTGGGACTTATGTCCAAATGTAACCATGTAGTCGCTTACGTGCCAGAACTTATACTTTGCACCACTCTTGGCCAGTTGTGTCCCAATTCCTAGGGAAGATTACAAAGCTCTGCTTTACTTCATTTTGAGGGTGTAGTGGTAGTGAGTGAAGAGACTAAGTCCGACCATTGAAAGGGGGGTTCTAAGTACAGTTCTGTAATCTATTGATTACTCAAAAATGTACTGGTATTTTGGGAAATAACAGACGGATTCATTTTCAGAAGCAGCAACCACATAAATAGAATTTGTGAGTGAAATCTTGGTCATCTGAATAATGCCAAAACTACACCTAACAACTGATCAACAGTGCATCGCCATTTTATGATTAATTGAGAAGTTTATTGACAACTTAAAAAAATGAATCCATATAATACTTTAAAAAGGCAAATGGATGGCACAAAAAGCCAAAAGGCTTATTTCCATTGTGTTCCATTGCCAGGCTTGAACGGGATGTTCTCACAGAGAAATGGCCACTCTGCTTGGAGTCTCAAGAACATCCCACAGACCAGGGTGACTAAAGGCTCTTGGTTCTTCTGGTTCATTATTGAAGATAAAATATTGTTACATTGTTTCTAAAGATTGACAGCCTGTGCAGTTTCCTCCACTGTGAGAGCCTCACCATGGCAACCAAGACGGGGCAAAGTGAGAAAGAAAAGCTGCTTAAAAAGAGGGAGCTCTTGTTCTCGTCTTTTGCCTCAAAGAGGTAGAAAGGCTTATCATGCTGTAGTCGTGCATTCGGAAAAGGAAGATTTTAGAACTGGTGTGAAGAGAAATCTTTTTTTGTGGTTTGAAGCGGATATTCTGAATATGTTTGTTCCGTGCTTGTTTAAAATTATACTCTGTCAGACTTTTGATGAACACAGTAGATTTCTACTACTTTTAATGTTTTCAACATTTTAATGCCACTGGTTAACTGATGTTTCCCTAAGATCAGAAAGTGCTGGAGGGGATGCGTGTACCAAACCCAAAAGCAGTGAAGATGTCACGTTGTGTAAAGAAATGGTAAATAAAAAGAGAATACAATGATTTGAAAATCCTTTTCAACTTATATTCAATTCAATAGACTTCAAAGACAAAATACTTAACGTTCGAACTGGAAAACTTTGTTATTTTTTGCAAATATTAGCTCATTTGGAATTTGATGCCTGCAACATGTTTCAAAAAAGCTGGCAAAGGTGGCAAAAAAGACTGAGGAAGTTGAGGAATGCTCATCAAACACTTATTTGGAGCATCCCACAGGTGTGCAGGCTAATTGGCAACAGGTGGGTGCCATGATTGGGTATAAAAACACCTTCCCAAAAAATGCTCAGTCTCTGACAAGAAAGGACGGGGCGAGGGTCACCACTTTGTCACAAATGCCTGAGCAAATCGTCAAATAGTTTAAGAACAACATTTCTCAACCAGTTATTATAAAGAATTTAGAAATTTCACCACCTGCGGTCCGTAATATCATGAAAAGGTTCAGAGAATCTGGCGAAATCACGACACGTAAGCAGCAAGGCCTGTGACCTTCGATCCCTCAAACAATACTGCATCAAAAAGCGACATCAGTGTGTAAAGGGCATCACCACATGGGCTCAGGAACACTTCAGAAAACCACTGTCAGTAACTACAGTTGGTCGCTATACATCTGTAAGTGCAAATTAAAACTCTACTATGCAAAGCGAAAGGATTCTGGGCTCAAAGCCTGGGTCTGAGCCTGGATCCTGGAGAAGGGGTTTAGACTGAGGCCAACAGACAAAAACTTAATAACCATAGCACACATAAGCATGTGTGTAAGAGGGAACATCAAAGAACACAAAGTGAAGTGAATTATACTTATATAGCACCTTTTCTCTAGTGACTCAAAGCACTTTACATAGTGAAACCCAATATTTAAGTTACATTCAAACCAGTGTGGGTGGCACTGGGAGCAGGTGGGTAAAGTGTCTTGCCCAAGGACACAACGGCAGTGACTAGGTTGACAGAAGCGGGAATCGAACCTGCAACCCTCAAGTTGCTGGCACGGCCACTCTACCAACTGAGCTAAGCCGCCCCAAACAAAGGACACAAAAGACGTCAAAAGAGCAGACCTGATGCAGCCAACCATCTACACATAAAACTACAAAAGCAAAACAACAACAACAAATCAACAACAACAAAAAAACATATATACTGTGGCGGCCTCTGGGGTGTTCCACGCCATGGTCTGCAGGGCTGGGGGGAGCATGGCCAGAGACAGGAGCAGACCCAACAAAGCAACCAAGAGAGCCGACTCCACCCTCAGCCGCCCACTAACTCTCGGCCAGTGTCCAGTCAGCATGGATGAGCGAGGACACGTCCAAGGAGACCGAGGTGTCCGATACCTGCTGACCCAGTCAAGACACTGTGAAGCTTATCCGTCCCAGCTCTGCAGTCCTGTCTCTTCATCCGCATCTCCTCCAGTCTCAGCCGCCCACTAACTCTCGGCCAGTGTCCAGTCAGCATGGATGAGCGAGGATACGTCCAAAGAGACCGAGGTGTCCGATACCTGCTCATTCAGCCAAAACACTGTGAAGCTTGTCCGTCCCAGCTCCGCAGTCCTGTCTCTTCATCCGCATCTCCTCCGGTCTCTCTAAACGGACTCTGGTGTGGCAGAGACCCAGCAGCTGGTTTTCAGGACCAAAAGTCTACCTGGAGGCAGACCCAAAAGTCCACACGAAAGTGCCACCCCTTGTCACACAGTCCCAAAGGGTTCCGAACAAAAAGGCAATAAACCCCACATGAAAACAAGAGGGAAAACAAAAGGAACACAAAAGGATGACACAAGAGCACAGAACTCCTGCCACCAGCAGCCACTACAGCGGTGCCATCTCGGGGAGAAAAGAACACAAAAAATATACCATGACATATAGTTGATAGTTGTCTTGGTAGAATCAATCAATCGATCAATGTTTATTTATATAGCCCCAAATCACAAATGTCTCAAAGGACTGCACAAATCATTACGACTACTACATCCTAGGAAGAACCCACAAAAGGGCAAGGAAAACTCACACCCAGTGGGCAGGGAGAATTCACATCCAGTGGGACGCCAGTGACAATGCTGACTATGAGAAACCTTGGAGAGGACCTCAGATGTGGGCAACCCCCCCGGCCCCCTCTAGGGGACCGAAAGTAATGGATGTCGAGCGGGTCTAACATGATACTGTGAAAGTTCAATCCATAGTGGCTCCAACACAGCCACGAGAGTTCAGTTCAAAGCGGATCCAAGACAGCAGCGAGAGTCCCGTCCACAGGAAACCATCTCAAGCGGAGGCGGATCAGCAGCGTAGAGATGTCCCCAACCCATACACAGGCGAGCGGTCCATCCTGGGTCTCGACTCTGGACAGCCAGTACTTCATCCATGGTCATCGGACCGGATCCCCTCCACAAGGGAGGGGGGGACATAGGAGAAAAAAGAAAAGAAGCGGCAGATCAACTGGTCTAAAAAGGAGGTCCATTTAAAGGCTAGAGTATACAGATGAGTTTCAAGATGAGACTTAAATGCTTCTACTGAAGTCAGCACTTGTAGGTGAACACAAGACTATTTGTGGCTACAGAAACATAAATACTGCCCCTGGCTGCCGTTCTGTTGATCTGCCAGAAATTCATTATGGATCATTGCTCCTTTTTACCGTGTTGCCTTGGTAACTACCTATAGATAACCATGCTGGCTTCCAACCCTCCTTTCATGACTAATCCACAACAAGGAATCAGAAAGCTCTTCTCAGCCCCATCATAATCATAAAGTTGGAGACAGCAATACTTGCATGGAAATGTGTGTCATGTTCGGTGGTCTGGATGATGTTTTTGTTATTTTCTGTTGTTTTGAACTCCATTAGTTCCTGTTTTTTGGTGCGCTCTTGTTTATTTTGGTTGCCATAGTGACTCATGATTGTCACCTGCCGCTGGTGTTCGGACTTTTCCCTTGGCTCTAATCAAGAGACTATTTAGACCGCCCTTGTCAGTCAGTCGGTCTGCCGACATTGCTAGTTTTCATGCCACAGTTCAGTGGTTCTCAACCTTTTGTGAGCATTTTGCTAATCCAAGTACCCCCTAATCAGAGCAAAGCATTTTTGGTTGAAAAAAAGAGGCAAAGAAGTAAAATACTGTTATGATCCGTACTCCGATCTTCCCATATTATGGTTTGTTGCATTTCTATCACTCTGTCGTCATACTTCCTGTTTAGTCATTACCATGGTTACTCATCAGTTCACCTGCTGCTAACGGCCCCACACACCTGCTACGGATAATCACCGTCACTTTATAAGCCGTCCTCTTTTGTTTGTTCAGCCTGGGTTCATGATTTGCTTTTCACGCAACGAGTTACGCCTGCAATACTCTCATGTCAGTTGGAAGCGTGTCTTAATGAAATTAAACAATGGATGTCCGCTAACTTTTTGCAACTTAATGCCAAAAAAACGGAAATGCTGATTATCGGTCCTGCTAGACACCGACCTCTATTTAATAATACAACTTTAACATTTGACAACCAAACAATTAAACAAGGCGACACGGTAAAGAATCTGGGTATTATCTTCGACCCAACTCTCTCCTTTGAGTCACACATTAAAAGCGTTACTAAAACGGCCTTCTTTCATCTCCGTAATATCGCTAAAATTCGCTCCATTTTGTCCACTAAAGACGCCGAGATCATTATCCATGCGTTTGTTACGTCTCGTCTCGATTACTGTAACGTATTATTTTGGGGTCTCCCCATGTCTAGCATTAAAAGATTACAGTTGGTACAAAATGCGGCTGCTAGACTTTTGACAAGAACAAGAAAGTTTGATCATATTACGCCTGTACTGTATATACCTTTATATACATATATACATACATATATACCTATACTGTATATACCTTTATATACATATATACATACATATATACCTATACTGGCTCACCTGCACTGGCTTCCTGTGCACTTAAGATGTGACTTTAAGGTTTTACTACTTACGTATAAAATACTACACGGTTTAGCTCCAGCCTATCTTGCCGATTGTATTGTACCGTATGTCCCGGCAAGAAATCTGCGTTCAAAAGACTCCGGCTTATTAGTGATTCCTAGAGCTCAAAAAAAGTCTGCGGGCTATAGAGCGTTTTCCGTTCGGGCTCCAGTACTCTGGAATGCCCTCCCGGTAACAGTTCGAGATGCTACCTCAGTAGAAGCATTTAAGTCTCATCTTAAAACTCATCTGTATACTCTAGCCTTTAAATAGACCTCCTTTTTAGACCAGTTGATCTGCCGCTTCTTTTCTTTCTCCTATGTCCCCCCCTCCCTTGTGGAGGGGGTCCGGTCCGATGACCATGGATGAAGTACTGACTGTCCAGAGTCGAGACCCAGGATGGACCGCTCGTCGGGACCCAGGATGGACCGCTCGCCTGTATCGGTTGGGGACATCTCTACGCTGCTGATCCGCTTGAGATGGTTTCCTGTGGACGGGACTCTCACTGCTGTCTTGGAGCCACTATGGATTGAACTTTCACAGTATCATGTTAGACCCGCTCGACATCCATTGCTTTCGGTCCCCTAGAGGGGGGGGTTGCCCACATCTGAGGTCCTCTCCAAGGTTTCTCATAGTCAGCATTGTCGCTGGCGTCCCACTGAATGTGAATTCTCCCTGCCCACTGGGTGTGAGTTTTCCTTGCCCTTTTGTGGGTTCTTCCGAGGATGTTGTAGTCGTAATGATTTGTGCAGTCCTTTGAGACATTTGTGATTTGGGGCTATATAAATAAACATTGATTGATTGGTTGATGTATGTATATTCTCGCTAGCCGTTGTTAATTCCAGTTCTCATGCTGAAGGTTTTGTTTTTCTCTTTTGTACCTACGGGTCAGTTTAGTTTGTATTTTGTATCACCTAGTTCTCATACTAGCGTCTTTGGTTTCCTTTTGTTAGCTCCAGTGTTTTGTTTCTTAGATCCTTGTTGTAGTACAAATCTGTTAAAATTTACCATTGCTGTGTTCAATTTTGACGCATCCTCGAGGGAATCGAACCCGGTACCACGATGCCACACGGGCGTAACAAATACAGCACTATGTCATCAGTTTCTGATTTATTAAATGGTATAACAGTGCAAAATATTGCTCTTTTGTAGTGGTTTTTCTTCAACTATTTGGAAAAAAAGATATAAAAATAAGTTAAATCTTGTTGAAAAATAAACAAATGATTGAATTCTAAATTCTAAACAATTATAAATACAGATTTCTCCACATAGAAGTAATCATCAACTTAAAGAGCCCTCTTTTGGGATTGTAATAGAGATCCATCTGGATTCATCAACTTACTTCTAAACATTTCTTCACAAATAAATAAATCTTTAACATCAATATTTATGGAACATGTCCACAAAAAATCTAGCTGTCAACACTGAATATTGCATTGTTGTATTTTTTTTCACAGTTTATTAAATTTATATTTTGTTGAAGTATTTTTCAATAAATATATCTATGAAGGATTTTTGAATAGTTGCTATTTTTAGAATATTAAAAAAAAATCTCACGTACCCCTTGGCATACCTTCAAGTACCCCCAGGGGCCCGCGTACCCCCATTTGACAAACACTGCCATAGTTCATGCTGCTCCCTTCATGATTAGTTCACACTCCTCTGTTCATGCCATAGTTCATGCTGCTTGTTTTTCATGCCAAGTGAGTTTTGTTTCTTGTCCATAGTTCTGTCTAAGTTGTGTTTTTGCCTCGTGCGCCTTTTTGTTTGTTCCTATTTTGATAGTTATTAATTAAAAATGTTCCTACCTTCACGCCTGGTCCAGAGTAGTCCGTTTGCATCCCGGGAGAACAAACCCTGCAGCAATCTGCGAAAACCCCCACGTCTTGACTATGTGGAGACCTCTATTCAAACTTATAGCTGTATTTGGTTATAGATAAAGGGAATAAGTGGTAGGAAATGGATGGATGGATGGATGGTTATAGACAATATTGTCTGCAATCTGAGTTAAAAAGGTAGCCTGGCACAATTTAAAACGTGTCATCTCTCAAATCTATTGGGGCAAAAGCTTCTGACTGATACAACTGTTGTCTGTTCAAAGGTTAGATGAGTCTTATTAGCAATTATGTCGTGGACTTTGCTTGCGGTTGCAAATTCAAGACATAAACTTTCAGCTGTCTGGTCAGGGAGAAGTCTACTTAATAGGATCTAGTTTATAGTGTCAGAGTCCAGTCCATAGTGGATCTAGTTCATAGTGTAAGAGTCCAGTCCATAGTGGATCTAGTTCATAGTGTAAGAGTCCAGTCCATAGTGGATCTAGTTCATAGTGTGAGAGTCCAGTCCAGAGTGGATCTAGTTCATAGTGTGAGAGTCCAGTCCATAGTGGATCTAGTTTATAGTCTGAGAGTCCAGTCCATAGTGGATCTAACACAATAGTGTGGGAGTCCAGTCCATAGTGGATCTAACATAATATTGGGAGAGTCCAGTCCATAGTGGATCTAACATAATAGTGAGAGTCCAGTCCGTAGTGGATCTAACATAATAGTGTAAGCCCAGTCCATAGTGGATCTAACATAATAGTGAGAGTCCAGTCCGTAGTGGATCTAACATAATAGTGAGAGTCCAGTCCATAGTGGATCTAACATAATAGCATGGGAGTCCAGTCCATAGTGGATCTAACATAATAGTGAGAGTCCAATCCATAGTGGATCTAACATAATAGTGAGAGTCCAGTCCATAGTGGATCTAACATAATATTGGGAGAGTCCAGTCCATAGTGGATCTAACATAATAGTGAGAGTCCAGTCCGTAGTGGATCTAACATAATAGTGTGAGCCCAGTCCATAGTGTATCTAACATAATAGTGAGAGTCAAGTCCATAGTGGATCTAACATAATAGTGAGAGTCCAGTCCGTAGTGGATCTAACATAATAGTGAGAGTCCAGTCCATAGTGGATCTAACATAATAGCATGGGAGTCCAGTCCATAGTGGATCTAACATAATAGTGAGAGTCCAATCCATAGTGGATCCAACATAATAGTGAGAGTCCAGTCCATAGTGGATCTAACATAATATTGGGAGAGTCCAGTCCATAGTGGATCCGACATAATAGTGAGAGTCCAGTCCATAGTCAATCTAGTTAGAAATGTGAGAGTCCAGTCCATAGTGGATCTAGTAAATAGTGTGAGAGTCCAGTCCATAGTGGATCTAGTTAATAGTGTGAGAGTCCAGTCCATAGTTAATCTAGTTAATAGTGTGAGAGTCCAGTCCATGGTGGATCTAACATTTTAGTGTGAAAGTCCAGTCCATAGTGGATCTTACATAATAGTGTGAGAGTCCAGTCCATAGTGGATCTAACATAATAGTGTGAGAGTCCAGTCCATAGTGGATCTAGTTAATAGTGTGAGAGTCCAGTCCATAGTTAATCTAGTTAATAGTGTGAGAGTCCAGTCCATGGTGGATCTAACATTTTAGTGTGAAAGTCCAGTCCATAGTGGATCTTACATAATAGTGTGAGAGTCCAGTCCATAGTGGATCTAACATAATAGTGTGAGAGTCCAGTCCATAGTGGATCTAACATAATAGTGTGAGAGTCCAGTCCATAGTGGATCTAACATAATAGTGAGAGTCCAGTCCATAGTGGATCTAACATAATAGTGTGAGAGTCCATTCCATAGTGGATCTAACATAATAGTGTGAGAGTCCAGTCCATAGTGGATCTAACATAATAGTGTGAGAGTCCAGTCCATAGTGGATCTAACATAATAGTGAGAGTCCAGTCCATAGTGGATCTAACATAATAGTGAGAGTCCAGTCCATAGTGGATCTAACATAATAGTGTGAGAGTCCAGTCCATAGTGGATCAGACATAATAGTGAGAGTCCAGTCCATAGTGGATCTAACATAATAGTGAGAGTCCAGTCCATAGTGGATCTAACATAATAGTGTGAGAGTCCAGTCCATAGTGGATCAGACATAATAGTGTGAGAGTCCAGTCCATAGTGGATCTAACATAATATCGGAAGAGTCCAGTCCATAGTGGATCTAACATAATATTGGGAGAGTCCAGTCCATAGTGGATCTAACATAATAGTGTGAGAGTCCAGTCCATAGTGGATCTAACATAATAGTGTGAGAGTCCAGTCCATAGTGGATCTAACATAATAGTGTGAGAGTCCAGTCTATAGTGGATCTAACATAATAGTGTGAGAGTCCAGTCCATAGTGGATCTAACATAATAGTGAGAGTCCAGTCTATAGTGGATCTGACATAATAGTGAGAGTCCAGTCCATAGTGGGACCAGCAGGAGATCATCTTGAGCGGAGACAGGTCGGCAGCGCAGAGATGTCCCCAACTGATGCACAGACGAGTGGTCCACCATGGGGTCCTGACCTTGAACAGCTAGCGCAAAATCTGCGGTCATCTGATAACCCCTCCACGCAGGAGAGGGGGGCAGAGCAAAAAAGAGACGGCAGATCAACTGGTCTAAAAAGGGAGTCTATTTAAAGGCTAGAGTATACAAATGAGTTTTAAGGTGAGACTTAAATGCTTCTACTGAGGTAACATCTCCAACTGTTGCCGGGAGGGCATTCCAGAGTACTGGAGCCCGAATGGAAACGTTCTATAGCCCGCAGACTTTTTTTTTTGGCTCTGGGAATCACTAATAAGCTGGAGTTCTTAGAACGCAGATTTCTTGCCGGGACATATGGTACAATACAATCGGCAAGATAGGATGGGGCTAGACCGTGTAGTATTTTATTATGCGTAAGTAGTACAACTTTAAAATTGCATCTTAAGTGCACAGGAAGCCAGTGCAGGTGAGCATGTATATATATATATATATATATATATATATATATATATATATATATATATATATATATTTATATATATATCTATCTCAGCTACAATCGGGCGGAAGGCGGGGTACACCCTGGACAAGTCGCCACCTCATCGCAGGGCCAACACAGATAGACAGACAACAATCACACTCTGAGATAGGCGCCAGCGCCCCCCGTGACCCCAAAAGGCAATAAGCGGTAGAAAAAATGGATGGCTATATATATATATATACAAATAAAGGTAAATACAGTATATGCGTAATATGATCCAACTTTCTTGTGAAATCAGGCCCACCAACATGTTTAATCTGGCCGACGGAATGAGTTTTCTAAGTATAAACGCATTTTTGAATGAAAGAAACATCTGTTCTAAATGTGTCCACTAGATGTCGCAATAGCAAGTCTTTGTATCTTTGTAGATGATGCGACATATGTATAAAAAATAAACCACGTGATGTTTGTGCACCAGTCGAGGAAAATTATCAAACTACATAAAAATAACATCCTCTAATGTGATTTTTATATAATTTTTCTATCTTGATAGATTGAAAATGAACACCAAGGAGTTGACTGACGAACATTATCACATACTTCTGTCAGAGTTGCCACTGACAGTTGGTTTGTGTTTTAGTTTCTCCTGTGTATTTAGTATTTCCTGTCCTTAGTTCCTGTCTAGTGCTCTTATTTTGGTTCAGCTTCCTGTTTGTCTCCCTGTGTCCTGTTTTCACTCAGCTGCGGCTGATTGGCATCTGGTCACACCTGGTGTCAATCAGCCTGCCCCTATGTGTACCTGTTTTGTCTTTTGTCAGTTGCTGGATCATTGTATTGTGTTGTCGTTGCCACATGTTGCTCCTCTCGTTGCTATCGTGTCGTTTTATTGCAGCGTAGCGGTAAGCTACATTCGTTTGTTTGTAGCTTACTGTCTTTTGTTCCCTGCTTCCGTTTTGTTTTCACTCTTCTGTTTTCCTGTTTGCAACCCGCTAGCTTCCACGCTAGGCCCTTTTTTTGTTTCTTGCTAGCTTCTATGCTAAAGACCCTTAGTTTGTTATCCGCCCACGTGCGCGCTTTGTGTTAGTACCCTTTTGTTTGATTTTGTCTTAGTATCTTTATTAAATCATGTTTTCTCACTCCATGCCTGCCTCCTTCTCTGCATTATGGGGTTCAACAACAAATAACCCTGACAACTTCATTCAGAAAATATAAATAACGACAAATAAAGACACAATACTATAACCGCAACATGTAAGTGTAAATAAAACCCGACAACATTATGCTTTGTACATTTTCAGAATGTACTTGTTCTATTTTTAAACAAATACAATTATCTGAAGTTGTCTTTGTTTTTAAGTCATTGTGCCGTGATTTTACAAGTCCGGCCCACTTGGGAGTGGATTTTTGTCCATGTGGCCCCCCATCTAAAACAAGTTTGACACCCCTGTTCTAAAGCAAAGAATGAGTGTGTTATCCCCTCATGTGATGGTATTTAACACAAGAATGTGTCCTGTGCCTTCACATCATGTCTTCTACCTGAGATCCTGATCCTGAATCCTGTGTTCTAACGCTGTTTTGCAACCGAGATTTCCAATATTGTCTTCACCTCATCCGCCACTTTGAATGTGTTGCTGTATACTCTCAGGCTTTTATGGCACACCCGATCAATCAACTTGTGAATGAAAGCACTCAGAACCCGAGGAGAATTTGTTTTTGGTGACGGGGATGACGATTTCTATTTTCTTGGAGGATTGGGCTCCGTCATCCGTGAAAGTGACACCTTCATCATAAATTACACACGGCGGCATGATCGCACCCAACTTTTAGCCTGGAGTAAAGCGTGGGTGGTGTTGGCAGTTATGAGGCCTGGCAGCACAGGAGAATATATTGATCAGCACTCATGTTTCTTTTGACACAATCTAAATCACCCACTGGCCATTTTCTTATCACCTTCCATTTTGCTTGACTGCATGGTGAGGTCTGGGGCACGCCAACACCACCTTCATCTCACCCAAAATGGGTTGAAAAGAAAGAGGCAGGTTGCTGTTACTGGTTAAAACTCAGTGGGCTAGTGGTTGGCGTGTCCGCCCTGAGATGGGTGGGTTGTGAGTTCAAACCCCGGCTGAGTCATAATGGGAGCCATTACCTCCCTGCTTGGCACTCAGCATCAAGGCTTGGAATCGGGGGTTAAATCCATCCATCCATCCATTTTCTACCGCTTATTCCCTTTCGGGGCCGCGGGGGGCGCTGGCGCCTATCTCAGCTACAATCGGGCGGAAGGCGGGGTACACCCTGGACAAGTCGCCACCTCATCGCAGGGCCAACACAGATAGACAGACAACATTCACACACTAGGGACCATTTAGTGCTGCCAATCAACCTATCCCCAGGTGCATGTCTTTGGAGGTGGGAGGGGCCTATCCCCAGGTGCATGTCTTTGGAGGTGGGAGGGGCCTATCCCCAGATGCATGTCTTTGGAGGTAGGAGGGGCCTATCCCCAGGTGCATGTCTTTGGAGGTGGGAGGGGCCTATCCCCAGATGCATGTCTTTGGAGGTAGGAGGGGCCTATCCCCAGGTGCATGTCTTTGGAGGTAGGAGGGGCCTATCCCCAGGTGCATGTCTTTGGAGGTGGGAGGGGCCTATCCCCACGTGAATGTCTTTGGAGGTGGGAGGAGCCTATCTCCAGGTGCATGTCTTTGGAGGTGGGAGGGGCCTATCCCCAGGTGCATGTCTCTGGAGGTGGGAGGAGCCTATCCCCAAATGCATGTCTTTGGAGGTGGGAGGGGCCTATCCCCAGGTGCATGTCTCTGGAGGTGGGAGGGGCCATACCCAGGTGCATGTCTTTGGAGGTGGGAGGGGCCTATCCCCAGGTGCATGTCTTTGGAGGTAGGAGGGGCCTATCCCCAGGTGCATGTCTTTGGAGGTGGGAGGGGCCTATCCCCAGATGCATGTCTTTGGAGGTAGGAGGGGCCTATCCCCAGGTGCATGTATTTGGAGGTGGGAGGGGCCTATCCCCAGATGCATGTCTTTGGAGGTAGGAGGGGCCTATCCCCAGGTGCATGTCTTTGGAGGTGGGAGGGGCCTATCCCCACGTGAATGTCTTTGGAGGTGGGAGGAGCCTATCTCCAGGTGCATGTCTTTGGAGGTGGGAGGGGCCTATCCCCAGGTGCATGTCTCTGGAGGTGGGAGGAGCCTATCCCCAAATGCATGTCTTTGGAGGTGGGAGGGGCCTATCCCCAGGTGCATGTCTCTGGAGGTGGGAGGGGCCATACCCAGGTGCATGTCTTTGGAGGTGGGAGGGGCCTATCCCCAGGTGCATGTCTCTGGAGGTGGGATGGGCCTATCCCCAGGTGCATGTCTCTGGAGGTGGGAGGGGCCATACCCAGGTGCATGTCTTTGGAGGTGGGAGGGGCCTATCCCCAGGTGCATGTCTTTGGAGGTAGGAGGGGCCTATCCCCAGGTGCATGTCTTTGGAGGTGGGAGGGGCCTATCCCCAGGTGCATGTCTTTGGAGGTGGGAGGGGCCTATCCCCAGGTGCATGTCTTTGGAGGTGGGAGGGGCCTATCCCCAGGTGCATGTCTTTGGAAGTGGGAGGGGACTATCCCCAGGTGCATGTCTTTGGAGGTGGGAGGGGCCTATCCCCAGGTGCATGTCTTTAGAGGTGGGAGGGGCCTATCCCCAGGTGCATGTCTTTGGAGGTGGGAGGGGCCTATCCCCAGGTGCATGTCTTTGGAGGTGAGAGGGGACTATCCCCAGGTGCATGTCTTTGGAGGTGGGATGGGCCTATCCCCAGGTGCATGTCTTTGGAGGTGAGAGGGGACTATCCCCAGGTGCATGTCTTTGGAGGTGAGAGGGGACTATCCCCAGGTGCATGTCTTTGGAGGTGGGATGGGCCTATCCCCAGGTGCATGTCTTTGGAGGTGGGAGGGGCCTATCCCCAGGTGCATGTCTTTGGAGGTGGGAGGGGCCTATCCCCAGGTGCATGTCTTTAGAGGTGGGAGGGGCCTATCCCCAGGTGCATGTCTTTGGAGGTGGGAGGGGCCTATCCCCAGGTGCATGTCTTTGGAAGTGGGAGGAAGCCGGAGTACCCGAAGGGAACCCACGCATTCACGGGGAGAACATGCAAACTCCACACAGAAAGATCCCGAGCCTGGATTTGAACCCAGGACTGCAGGAACTTCGTATTGTGAGGCAGACGCACTAACCCCTCTTCCACCGTGAACCCCGGGGGTTAAATCACCAAAAAATATTGTCGGGCGCGACCACTGTTGCTGCTCACTGCTCCCCTCACCTCCCAGGGTGTGATCAAGGGTGATAGGTCAAATGCAGAGAATAATTTTTCCACACCTGGTGTGTGTGTGTGACTATCAGTCCACTTTAACTTTAAAATCTCCTCCCTTTTTTCATCTCCTTCATTGGACCTCTTGACATCCAGATGTATTTAAGTATCTGCCGTAAGGCAGGGGTACCATATTTTTCAGACCATAGGGCGCACCGGACTAAAAGGCGCACTGCCGATGAGCGGATCTGTTCAGGTCTATTTACATACACAAGGCGCACCGGACTATAAGGCGCATGAAAGGGGTCAGATCATCAATCAATCAATCAATCAATGCGTGGAGAGGCACAGCCTAGATCCACTATGGACTGGACTCTCAGACTATTATGTTAGATCCACTATGGACTGGACTCTCACACTATTATGTTAGATCCACTATGGACTGGACTCTCACTATTATGTTAGATCCACTATGAACTGGACTCTCACACTATTATGTTAGATCCACTATGGACTGGACTCTCACTATTATGTTAGATCCACTATGAACTGGACTCTCACACTATTATGTTAGATCCACTATGGACTGGACTCTCACACTATTATGTTAGATCCACTATGGACTGGACTCTCACACTATTATGTTAGATCCACTATGGACTGGACTCTCACACTATTATGTTAGATCCACTATGGACTGGACTCTCACACTATTATGTTAGATCCACTATGGACTGGACTCTCTCACTATTATGTTAGATCCACTATGGACTGGACTCTCACACTACTATGTTAGATCCACTATGGACTGGACTCTCACACTACTATGTTAGATCCACTATGGACTGGACTCTCACTATTATGTTAGATCCACTATGGACTGGACTCTCACTATTATGTTAGATCCACTATGGACTGGACTCTCACTATTATGTTAGATCCACTATGGACTGGACTCTCACACTATTATGTTAGATCCACTATGGACTGGACTCTCACTATTATGTTAGATCCACCATGGACTGGACTCTCACTTTTATGTTAGATCTACTATGGACTGGACTCTCACACTATTATGTTAGATCCACTATGGACTGGACTCTCACACTATTATGTTAGATCCACTATGGACTGGACTCTTACTATTATGTTAGATCCACTATGGACTGGAGTCTCACTATTATGTTAGATCCACTATGGACTGGACTCTCACACTATTATGTTAGATCCACTATGGACTGGACTCTCACTATTATGTTAGATCCACTATGGACTGGAGTCTCACTATTATGTTAGATCCACTATGGACTGGACTCTCACACTATTATGTTAGATCCACTATGGACCGGACTCTCACACTACTATGTTAGATCCACTATGGCCTGGACTCTCACTAGTAGGTTTGATCCACTATGGACTGGACTCTCACTATTATGTTAGATCCACTATGGACTGGACTCTCACACTATTATGTTAGATCCACTATGGACTGGACTCTCACTATTATGTTAGATCCACTATGGACTGGACTCTCACTATTATGTTAGATCCACTATGGACTGGACTCTCACACTATTATGTTAGATCCACTATGGACTGGACTCTCACTATTATGTTGGATCCACTATGGACTGGACTCTCACTATTATGTTAGATCCACTATGGACTGGACTCTCACTATTATGTTAGATCCACTATGGCCTGGACTCTCACTAGTAGGTTTGATCCACTATGGACTGGACTCTCACTATTATGTTAGATCCACTATGGACTGGACTCTCACTATTATGTTAGATCCACTATGGACTGGACTCTCACACTATTATGTTAGATCCACTATGGACTGGACTCACACTATTATGTTAGATCCACTATGGACTGGACTCACACTATTATGTTAGATCCACTATGGACTGGACTCTCACACTACTATGTTAGATCCACTATGGACTGGACTCTCTCACTATTATGTTAGATCCACTATGGACTGGACTCTCACACTATTATGTTAGATCCACTATGGACTGGACTCTCACTATTATGTTAGATCCACTATGGACTGGACTCTCACTATTATGTTAGATCCACTATGGACTGGACTCTCTCACTATTATGTTAGATCCACTATGGACTGGACTCTCACACTATTATGTTAGATCCACTATGGACTGGACTCTCACTATTATGTTAGATCCACTATGGACTGGACTCTCACTATTATGTTAGATCCACTATGGACTGGACTCTCACTATTATGTTAGATCCACTATGGACTGGACTCTCACTATTATGTCAGATCCACTATGGACTGGACTCTAACACTATTATCACTCAGATCCCACATCAGGGCAAGGAAAAACTCAAACCGATGTCAGTGTGAAATGTGAAATATTTCATGTTGAAGTCTGTAATACCCAAAGTTCCTAAATTACTGACAGAATTACAGATGTTGCATGTTTGTTTTTCATCCCGAGCCAAAACTAATCCTATCTCTCTTTTTACATTTGTCTTATTCATCCTGTAAATATTGTAAATATTGTACTGTTTGTAAATAAAATATGGTCATACAAGGGCTTTGGTGGTTTCAGTTTAAAATTGCGCTTCGGACAGAAGTGTTGTGAAAAACTTGTGTGGTTCCTTCAAAGTCTGCTACTGATCTTAAATGCCATCTGTTGGTCTCGGAAATCCACTTCTTTCATTAAGAAATTCTGCATAAGTTGCAACTCATTATAAATGTGTCTTCAGTAGATGAACCCCCAGGGACTTAGCAGCTTGTGGGTTTGAAAAGAAATATGAGCAGACATGTCTTGTCATTACTTTGACAACAAAGGAAGTCCTCATCAGCAAAACTGAGGGCGCAGGAAACACTTTGTCACTTCTGAGGCAAAAAGAAAACAGACTAATCCTTAATCCCTCGACTCGCAACAAACAATTTCCCATTTGTCCTTGATGGGTCAGAAAAATATGTTGGAAATTTATGGATTAACATAAAAAAAAAAGAGTCCATGAACTCCGTCGTTCAGCGAAAGTCCACTTGTGATCTTACACTGGATGTAGACTGCAGGCGCTTGCCACCCTTCTGACCTTTTGGAAACAGTTAGAGTAAATGTATTCCTTTAAGCTCTGCAAAGTTGACCAAGGTTCATTGACTGCTCAACATAAACAACTAGATTTGACAAACATGGTGGTGAGTCATGCAGTGGAGCTTAAAGATGTGGTTCTTAGCAGCAAAATCCTTTAGACCTGGGTCAGTTGGTCGTCTAGAAAACACCAAACAAAGTACAGATAGGGGTTAGATGTCGGCCATGCCCGGCTTATTTGAAAATGGAAACGTGGGAGAAGAGACAGTTGGTGCAGAGTACAGAATAATCTGCATTCTGTTACTGCAAGAAAGTCAGAATTCATTATAGCTCAGGAGTCTCCAACCAGGAACTCAACTGAGTGTCAAAAATACTTTCTCAAACACTCAGTATGTAAACAACTGTTCAATCCAGACATGTTTAGAACAAATCAATCAATCAATCAATGTTTATTTATATAGCCCCAAATCACAAATGTCTCAAAGGACTGCACAAATCATTACGACTACAACATCCTGGGAAGAACCCACAAAAGGGCAAGGAAAACTCACACCCAGTGGGCAGGGAGAATTCACATCCAGTGGGACGCCAGTGACAATGCTGACTATGAGAAACCTTGGAGAGGACCTCAGATGTGGGCAACCCCCCCCCCCCCCTCTAGGGGACCGAAAGCAATGGATGTGGAGCGGGTCTAACATGATACTGTGAAAGTTCAATCCATAATGGATCCAACACAGTCGCGAGAGTCCAGTCCAAAGCGGATCCAACACAGCAGCGAGAGTCCCGTTCACAGCGGAGCCAGCAGGAAACCATCCCAAGTGGAGGCGGATCAGCAGCACAGAGATCTCCCCAGCCGATACACAGGCGAGCAGTACATGGCCACCGGATCGGGCCAGACCCCCTCCACAAGGGAGAGTGGGACATAGGAGAAAAAAGAAAACAAACGGCAGATCAACTGGTCTAAAAAGGGAGTCTATTTAAAGGCTAGAGTATACAAATGAGTTTTAAGGTGAGACTTAAATGCTTCTACTGAGGTAGCATCTCGAACTGTTACCGGGAGGGCATTCCAGAGTACTGGAGCCCGAAATTAAAACGCTCTATAGTCTGAAATAATCAGCTCTAGAGCCTCTTCAGCGGTATAGCGCACACACATGGTTTCAGCAGAGACAGAAATCGTGGCCCTGTCATCTGCAGCACCTTTATATTCAAGACAGCAGCGAAAGTCCTGTCCACAGGAAACCATCCCAAGCGGAGGCGGATCAGCAGCGTAGAGATGTCCCCAACCGATACACAGGCGAGCGGTCCATCCTGGGTCCCGACGAGCGGTCCATCCTGGGTCTCGATTCTGGACAGCCAGTACTTCATCCATGGTCATCGGACCGGACCCCCTCCACATGGGAAAGGGGGACATAGGAGAAAAAAGAAAAGAAGCGGCAGATCAACCGGTCTAAAAAGGAGGTCTATTTAAAGGCTAGAGTATACGGATGAGTTTTAAGGTGAGACTTAAATGCTTCTACTGAGGTAGCATCTCGAACTGTTACCGGGAGGGCATTCCAGAGTACTGGAGCCCGAACGGAAAACGCTCTATAGCCCGCAGACTTTTTTTGGGCTCTAGGAATCACTAGGAAAACGGAAAAGATGACTCCAGGGGTCCCAAAACATCACAGAAAAAAAAAAATTCCCCTTTTCAAACATGGCAATTTTTCCCACCATTGCACATTTCCGGCCTCCACAATGATTTTGCCACAAATCCATTCCGACTGTGCTAATGTACTTATTAGTTCCAGTAAAAGCGCTGGGATTAGTAAAAGTTAATGTGGAGTTTGCACGGTGGTTTCTAACAGCCTGCTAAATGACCACATTGTTTTTGTTAAGTGGAGGACTCAAGGACTCGGTTGGCCTCGGGCCCCAAAAAGACTTAATCTGCCACTGCTCATAAGCAAACTGCTTCAAGAGCTCCTTTCACGGATGTTTAATTGGACTTAAATTAGTTTAATTGGACTTGAATTACTTTAATTGGACTTAAATTAAGGCTCATTGACGGCCACTTCAGCATCGTCCAATGTTTGGTCCTGAGCCATTCTCCAGTTGTACTTCATTTAAGAATCAATATTTAATGGGCGAGGGTGTGACATAAGAAGCTCCAATATGCAGATTTTTCAGGCACATTATTTTCCACACAAATATGGGCCGAGAAAAATATTTTACTGACTAAAAGTTAAATACTAAAGCTTTAAATTGTATAGATTTTGAGTTGCGATTACAGACGCCAGAAGTCAATTGTCAATACTTAGACTATGAGGTGGTTGTTTTCCTGAGATGCAAGTGAACTTGGACCGGAGATGGCATGAAGGTAAAGACATCTTTTGTTTTAACATTGTAACTGCACAAAAAAAGGCAAACACAATGGCGGTACAAAAACTTGGCTGTGAAAACAAAACTCGCACTAAGGCAAAACTATGAACATAAAACAAAAACTTGCACTGTGGCATAAATAAAGAGAAAACTTACTTGGAATGGAACGAGAACGGGACATGGATCATTGGCATGGACTACAAGGTGCGTAGCAGGTGAAGGAGGGTGATGTTGCCAGCATGAACAACAGAAACAGACAGGCTTAAATGATACTGTGGTGATTAGTGAAAACTGGTGTGAGACATGAGGACAGGTGAAAACTAATGGGTAGTCATGGTGACAAAACAAACCAGGGAGTGCAAAAACAGGAACTGAGCGGCCATAAAACAAACATAACATGACTAAAACAAAACATGATCACATAGACATGACATCAATAGGGTCGAAAGAAATGGACTGAAAGAAAAAGCTCATTAAATGCAAAATATTTACAAACCCTGTTTCCATATGAGTTGGGAAATTGTGTTAGATGTAAATATAAAAAGAATACAATGATTTGCTAAATATTTTCAACCCATATTCAATTGAGTGCACTACAAAGACAACATATTTGATGTTCAAACTCATAAACTTTATATTATTGTTTTTACCAGTAATAATTAACTTTAGAATTTGATGCCAGCAACATTTGACAAAGTAGTTGGGAAAGGGCATGTTCACCACTGTGTTACATCACCTTTTCTTTTAACAACACTCAATAAACGTTTGGGAACTGAGGAAACTAATTGTTGAAGCTTTGAAAGTGGAATTCTTTACCATTCTTGTTTTATGTAGAGCTTCAGTCGTTCAACAGTCCGGGGTCTCCGCTGTCGTATTTTACGATTCATAATGCGCCACACATTTTCCATGGGTGACAGGTCTGGACTGCAGGCGGGCCAGGAAAGTACCCGCACTCCTTTTTTATGAAGCCACGCTATTGTAACACATGCTGAATGTGGCTTGGCATTGTCTTGCTGAAATAAGGAGGGGCGTCCATGAAAATGACGCCATTTAGGTGGCAGCATATGTTGTTCCAAAACCTGTATGTACTTTTCAGCATTAATGGTGCCTTCACAGATGTGTAAGTTACCCATGCCTTGGGCACTAATGCACCCCCATACCATCACACATGCTGGGTTTTGAACTTTGCGTCGATAACAGTCTGGATGGTTCGCTTCCCCTTCGGTCCAGATGACACAATGTCGAACATTTCCAAAAACAATTTGAAATGTGGACTCGTCAGACCACAGAACACTTTTCCACTTTGCATCAGTCCATCTTAGATGATCTCAGCCTCAGAGAAGCCGGCGGCGTTTCTGGATGTTGTTGATAAATGGCTTTCACTTTGCATAGCTGAGCTTTAACTTGCACTTACAGATGTAGCGACAAACTGTATTTAGTGACAGTGGTTTTCTGAAGTGTTCCTGAGCCCATGTGGTGATATCCTTTAAATATTGATGTCGGTTTTTGATACAGTGCTGTCAGAGGGATGGAAGGTCACGGTCATTCAATGTTGGTTTCCGGCCATGCCGCTTACGTGGAGTGATTTCTCCAGACTCTCTGAACCTTTTGATGATATTATGGAGCGTAGATGTTGAAATCCCTAAATTTCCTGCAATTGCACTTTGAGAAAGGTTGTTCTTAAACTGTTTGACTATTTGCTCACACAGTTGTGGACAAAGGGGTGTACCTCGCCCCATCCTTTCTTGTGAAAGACTAAGCATGTTTTGGGGAAGCTGCTTTTATAGCCAATCATGGCACCCACCTGTTCCCAATTAGCCTGCACACCTGTGGGATGTTCCAAATAAGTGTTTGATGAGCATTCCTCAACTTTATCAGTATTTATTGCCACCTTTCCCAACTTCTTTGTCACGTGTGGCTGGCATCAAATTCTAAAGTTAATGATTATTTGCACACAAAAAAAATGTTTATGAGTTTGAACATGAAATATGTTGTCTTTGTAGCATATTCAACTGAATATGGCTTGAAAAGGATTTGCAAATCATTGTCTTCTGTTTATATTTACATCTAACACAATTTCCCAACTCAGATGGGAACAGGGTTTTTAAAACGATCCTGTTTTACTCCAGTGCTGACATATTCTAGAACTGTAGGAGTACCCAGAAGCACCGTACATGACTTCCAGAGACATGTCCAAGGTAAAGAAGGCTGAACTCCCACCACCACTGAAAGTGACACATAAAGACACTTCATCCATCTTTGCTCCCAGCGCCCACTCACACTGAACCTGTGAATGTGAAAGAATGTTCGGTCATGGTCAGAGGGGCCGTAGGTGCAAATTGGCAGCTATGCTTGTGTTAGTCTACCCTGTGGCAGCTCTGGCAATTACCTCCATCACAGTGTGAATGTGGACTGAATGATTCATGTGCTCCAGGTGTAATGTGCTTTGAATATCAATTAAAAAATGCTGTATAAATCTAATCCAATTTTATCATTATTAAGAATGTATTATTATTATTAAGAATCTACTGAATTCAGTATTCTTCTTCCTCCAAACACCACCAGTTGAGTTGATACCAAAATGGATACATGGATGATACAGCAGAGGATTGGGAGAATGTCATGTGGTCAGATGAAACCAAAATAGAACTTTTTGGTATAAACTCAACTGGTCTTATTTGGAGGAAGAAGAATACTGAGTTGCATCCCAAGAACACCATACCTACTGTGAAGCATGGGGGTGGAAACATCATGCTTTGGGGCTGTTTTTCTGCTAAGGGGACAGGACGATTGATCCGTGTTAAGGAAAGAATGAATGGGGCCATGTATCGTGAGATTTTGAGCCAAAACCTCCTTCCATCAGTGAGAACTTTGAATGGTTGACTAAATACTTATGTTCCACCATCATTTAAAAATAAATTCTTTAAAATTCCTACAATGTGAATTCCAGGATTTTTTTTCACATTCTGTCTCTCACAGTTGAAGTGTACCTATGATGAAAATTACAGACCTCTGTCATCATTTTAAGCGGGAGAACTTGCACAATCTGTGGCTGACTAAATACTTTTTTGCCCCACTGTAACAGAAAGACCTGGTGAATGACCTGCAGAAAGCTGGGACCAAAGTAAAAATGTTA
Organism: Nerophis ophidion; assembly: GCF_033978795.1. NCBI lineage: Eukaryota > Metazoa > Chordata > Actinopteri > Syngnathiformes > Syngnathidae > Nerophis > Nerophis ophidion. The sequence goes on along the minus strand of NC_084617.1, from coordinate 76,395,187 downwards.
CCATCAGTAACACACTACGCCGACAGGGAGTCAAATCCTGCAGTGCCAGACGTGTCCCCCTGCTTAAGCTGGTGCATATCCAGGCCCTGTCTGAAGTTTGCCAGAGAGCACATGGGAGAATGTCATGTGGTCAGATGAAACCAAAATAGAACTTTTTGGTGTAAACTCAACTGGTGGTGTTTGGAGGAAGAAGAATACTGAGTTGCATCCCAAGAACACCATACCTACTGTGAAGCATGGGGGTGGAAACATCATGCTTTGGGGCTGTTTTTCTGCTAAGGGGACAGGACGATTGATCCGTGTTAAGGAAAGAATGAATGGGGCCATGTATCCTGAGATTTTCAGCCAAAACCTCCTTCCATCAGTGAGAGCTATGAATGGTTGACTAAATACTTATGTTCCACCATCATTTACAAATAAATTCTTTAAAATTCCTACAATGTGAATTCCAGGATTTTTTTTCACATTCTGTCTCCCACAGTTGAAGTGTACCTATGATGAAAATTACAGACCTCTGTCATCATTTTAAGCGGGAGAACTTGCACAATCTGTGGCTGACTAAATACTTTTTTGCCCCACTGTAACAAAAAGACCTGGTGAATGACCTGCAGAAAGCTGGGACCAAAGTAAAAATGTTACCATCAGTAACACACTACGCCGACAGGGAGTCAAATCCTGCAGTGGCAGACGTGTCCCCCTGCCTAAGCTGGTGCATGTCCAGGCCCTGTCTGAAGTTTGCCAGAGAGCACATGGGAGAATGTCATGTGGTCAGATGAAACCAAAATAGAACTTTTTGGTGTAAACTCAACTGGTGGTGTTTGGAGGAAGAAGAATACTGAGTTGCATCCCAAGAACACCATACCTACTGTGAAGCATGGGGGTGGAAACATCATGCTTTGGGGCTGTTTTTCTGCTAAGGGGACAGGACGATTGATCCGTGTTAAGGAAAGAATGAATGGGGCCATGTATCGTGAGATTTTGAGCCAAAACCTCCTTCCATCAGTGAGAACTTTGAATGGTTGACTAAATACTTATGTTCCACCATCATTTAAAAATAAATTCTTTAAAATTCCTACAATGTGAATTCCAGGATTTTTTTTCACATTCTGTCTCCCACAGTTGAAGTGTACCTATGATGAAAATTACAGACCTCTGTCATCATTTTAAGCGGGAGAACTTGCACAATCTGTGGCTGACTAAATACTTTTTTGCCCCACTGTAACAGAAAGACCTGGTGAATGACCTGCAGAAAGCTGGGACCAAAGTAAAAATGTTACCATCAGTAACACACTACGCCGACAGGGAGTCAAATCCTGCAGTGCCAGACGTGTCCCCCTGCTTAAGCTGGTGCATGTCCAGGCCCTGTCTGAAGTTTGCCAGAGAGCACATGGGAGAATGTCATGTGGTCAGATGAAACCAAAATAGAACTTTTTGGTGTAAACTCAACTGGTGGTGTTTGGAGGAAGAAGAATACTGAGTTGCATCCCAAGAACACCAAACCTACTGTGGAGCATGGGGGTGGAAACATCATGCTTTGGGGCTGTTTTTCTGCTAAGGGGACAGGACGATTGATCCGTGTTAAGGAAAGAATGAATGGGGCCATGTATCGTGAGATTTTCAGCCAAAACCTCCTTCCATCAGTGAGAGCTTTGAATGCTTGACCAAATACTTATTTTTCAGCATAATTTACAAATAAATTCTTTAAAATTCCTACAATGTGAATTCCTGGATTTTTTTTTCACATTCTGTCTCTCACAGTTGAAGTGTACCTATGATGAACATTACAGACTTCTGTCATCATTTGAAGTGGGAGAACTTGCACAATCGCTGGCTGACTAAATACTTTTTTGCCCCACTGTATATATATATATATATATATATATATATATATATATATATATATATATATATATATATATATATATATATATATGTATTCGTTTCCACGCCTCGGATGAGAGTGACTCTGTATGGACCAGACTGATAGCGCCGCTGTTGGATCAGTAATGGGTACAACGCTCCACTTTGATTCAAATGCCAGCAACGTGGAAGTTCTGTAATACGTTGGAACCATTAGAGCTAGTTGGACGGCCTTCGAAACCAGCTCCTAAAACTACTGCTAGTTTTTAAAGGTCAAACCGTGGCACAGGAAAAAGCATGAATTGATTAAACAAGTTGAAAAATTTATTCGGGTGTTACCATTTAGTGGTCAATTGCACGGAATATGTACTGTACTGTGCAATCTACTAATACAAGTATCAATCAATCAATCATCCATCCATCCATCCATCATCTTCCGCTTATCCGAGGTCGGGTCGCGGGGGCAGCAGCCTAAGCAGGGAAGCCCAGACTTCCCTATCTCCAGCCACTTCGTCTAGCTCTTCCCGGGGGATCCCGAGGCGTTCCCAGGCCAGCCGGGAGACATAGTCTTCCCAACGTGTCCTGGGTCTTCCCCGTGGCCTCCTACCAGCTGGACATGCCCTAAACACCTCCCTAGGGAGGCGTTCGGGTGGCATCCTGACCAGATGCCCGAACCACCTCATCTGGCTCCTCTCCATGTGGAGGAGCAGCGGCTTTACTTTGAGTTCCTCCCGGATGGCAGAGCTTCTCACCCTATCTCTAAGGGAGAGACCCAAACTCATTTGGGCAGCTTGTACCCGTGATCTTATCCTTTCGGTCATGACCCAAAGCTCATGACCATAGGTGAGGATGGGAACGTAGATCGACCGGTAAATTGAGAGCTTTGCCTTCCGGCTCAGCTCCTTCTTCACCACAACGGATCGATCAATCAATCAATCAAAAATGACACTTTGTTGGAAACCACATTTTTATGCTACAAGGCATGCATCAAAGTACTCCACTGCATGGATCGCACAGTAAAGGTCTCCAGGATGACAGGAAAATGACGAAACTCACTTCCTCACCAGACTTCATAGTGCGCCCCAGGATATAAAAAAGCTTAGTTTCGCTCAACTCACTCGGATTGAGAGTTGTTACAAAAAATACAATGAATGTTCTTAAATACAGTTTCCACATAGTGAATCTCCCACTGTTCCCGACATCGACAAAGCAATTAGCTACCGGCTGCCACCTATTGATATGAAAGAGTATTACACGGTTATTCTGCCTAGCTCTAGACAGCACCGACACTCAACAACCACACATAAAGCACAGACTATAATTACTGGTTTGCAAAAAAAATATTTTTAACGCAAAGTAGACCTGAATGGACCCTCTCATCGGCAGTGAAGAGTTCACTTACAATCGATGCAATTCCCTCAGAAGACAATGACCAGGATGAATGAGAATATTCAGGAAGAAGTCTGAGTGGTAAGAAGTATGGGTCGTGCGAGCATAATGATTCCTCATCTGACATATTACTGCTTGATTGCTCTCGTCTGGCCCCCCCAGATACACTTCGGTATTTTTGCCTGGTCTTAGGGCATCAATCATTTTTTCCCCCCATTGAGGTGTCAGAAAGGACATTAGTTTTATTACTTTTTGGATCCGTGTCTCGCTCTGACAGGCTGCCTTCTCGCCTCCTTATCGTCCTTGACAGAAGATTTAACATGGCTGCTGCGCCCAAAAATGTTCAACCGTGTTTAAGGAACTGGGGATTCATCACTAACGTATGCACTTGGGAGGAAAAACTGTCCTTCCATCCATTTTCTACTGCTTGTCCCTTTCGTGGTTGCGGGGAGTGCTGGAGCCTATCTCAGCTGCAACTGGGCAGAGGAAATTGTATTTACTCCCTTATTTTCCTTGAATATAGTATGCACCTGCCTAGAATTACTGCCGGGTCAAACTCGTTTCACAAAATAATTAGCGCATGCTTAGCATTACCACCGGCTCAGGATTACTGCCGGGTCAAACTCGTTTCGCAAAATATTATTTTTATTAGCGCATGTCTAGAATTTCCGCAGGGTCAAACTCGTTTCGCCAAATAATTAGCATATGCCTGGAATTTCCACCGGGTCAAACTCGTCACGTCACGAGTGACACTTCACCTGTCATCATTTTCAAAATGGAGGAGGAATCGCATAAAGGGAAGAAGATTAAGTGCTATTCAGTAGGATTTAAGGTCCAAGCTATTAAATATGCTAAAAATAACAGTAAGCAGCTATGTTTTATTAATATACCATAGCTGCGTGTGTCAAATATGAGTAACTAAATGACTCCCGCCTCCTGGTGGTAGAGGGCGCTAGTGATCCTTCTTGCGACTACTCGGCTGCAGAAGAAGTGACAACAAGCAGCGATCGTTTATTTTTTCCTCTCGCTTGCACTTTTAACATGGAGGATTACATATCTAAAATAAAACAGTTTTCTAAACTGGACTTTCAATCGAAGCAGGAGGTAATAAAGGAAGATCTCCATCGAGACAGATAGACTTTTAAAACTGAAGAAAGATAAGGAAGACTTCTATAAACAAGTTATGGATGCCTTTGATCAGAAGGAACTGCGCATGGACTTCATTTATAAGTAAAGGTAAGACCATAATAAGGTTTTTTCATTAAATGAAGTGAATTATTTTTATATAGCGCTTTTCTCTAGTGACTCAAAGCGCTTTACATAGTGAAACCCAATATCTAAGTTCCATTTAAACCAGTGTGGGTGGCACTGGGAGCAGGTGGGTAAAGTGTCTTGCCCAAGGACACAACGGCAGTGACTAGGATGGCAGAAGCGGGAATCGAACCTACAACCCTCAAGTTGCTGGCACGGCCCCTCTACCAACCGAGCTATGCCGCCCCACAATAGATGAGGTGAAGTGAATTATATTTATATAGCGCTTTTCTCTAGTTACTCAAAGTGCTTTACATAGTGAAACCCAATATCTAAATTACATTTAAACCAGTGTGGGTGGCACTGGGAGCAGGTGGGTAAAGTGTCTTGCCTAAGGACACAACGGCAGTGACTAGGATGGCAGAAGCGGGAATCGAACCTGCAACCCCCAAGTTGCTGGCACGGCCGCTCTACCGTGCTTTTCATGATGGTATCCTTACATCACACTCAAATTTATAGGCGCAGGCCTAAATTTATCGCTACCTTTGGTAAACGCCGGAGTGAGCAGAGGTTTTAACTTAATTATCACCCCGGCGGCAATTCAAGGAAATATGGTAATATGTTCTATATTTTCAATGCCACATATAAAATTGTTTATTTGAGTCACATTGTCATCAAAGTGCAGTCTACACATATCTCTTAAGTTGGACTGCCATCTACTGGTCACACTGATCATTACACCATGTACCAAATAACATTGTTTCGAGGTCGGTAAGAAAAAACGGTGCATTGTCAAGTTTTGAGAAAAAAAAAACGATTTTGAGAGCGCCTTAAATACGATAATCATTTGATGCATGGATGTATGAAAGTAACATGTTCGAAGAATTGAGAAACTTCACTGTGCCTTCAATCAAACTCTTCTGGCTTGTAGAAAGAGGGTCAGTGACATCCTCGTGTTCTTCTTGACGCCGCACGTGCAATGTGATTGTGAGCGTGTCGAGGTTTTTGGGAACATTTCCAGGGTTGGCCGGAAAAAACGTTTGGCTTACTCCAGGAAACAGTGACCGATTCCGGGCCCCTGGGGCCGGGTAGCACCATCACTGTCAAACCCTAAAGCTCTGGGATCAAACACTCCAGCTCAGGACTGTCAGAAGCCATCACATCACAGGGAAGAAGACGGGCTGAGAGCCTGTGATCCAGTTTACTTGGGAGAGAGGATGTCACAAAAATAAATAAATCCCTTTGCTGTGGTTTCCTGTGTCAGAGCATATTTTATGAACACGGCCTACATTTTGAACCATAACAACGTTCAAGGAGGCTTATTAGAAGAGAAGATCCTGAAGGTCATGTCTCATGCTTGGACCGCTTGCATCGAACATGACCTTTTCATGCTGGATGATATCACAGAGCATGTGCATGAACATATACTCTACATACCAGAGCCAGGAAGCAAGCTGCGACAGGAAAAAAAAAAAGATGGCCTCTGGCTCTGACAATTATTCCTGGAAAGACTCACCGTGTGTCCCCCAGGACATCTAATTAAAAAAACAGTGCATTAGCCAGCATCATTTTGACAGGAGTTACCTACTGTAATTAGTAGCAGATGTTGTACAGTTCAACATACAAACTTTACAACGTGTAGTCATTTCAAAACAATTTCAAATGATCCATCCATCTTCTTCTGCTTATTTGAGGTCGGGTCGGAGGGGCAGCAGCCTAAGCAGGGAAGCCCAGACTTCCCTCTCCCCAGCCACTTAGTCCAGCTCTTCCCGGGGGATCCTGAGGCGTTCCCAGGCAAGCCGGGAGACATACTGTAGTCTTCCCAACGTATCCTGGGTCTTTCCTACTGGTCGGACGTTCCTAAAACACCTCCCTAGGGAGGCGTTCGAACCACCTCATCTGGCTCCTCTCCATGTGAAGGAGCAGCGGCTTTACTTTGAGTTCCTCCTGGATGACAGAGCTTCTCACCCCATCTCTAAGGGAGAGACCCACCCTGTGGTGGAGGAAACACATTTTGCCCGTTTGTACCCTGGATCTTGTCTTTTCGGTCATTTAGCTCCTGACCATAGGTGAGGATGGGAACGTAGATCAATCAATCAATCAATGTTTACTTATATAGCCCTAAATCACTAGTGTCTCAAAGGGCTGCACAAACCACAACACAAACCACTACGACATCAGTTCAATTCTACACATAGTCTTGCACCATACACTCTTGAGTTTTTGTCACACTTCATTTCCTTGGTTTACTCATTAGAATTGTTTATTATTCTTATTATATATATATATATATATATATATATATATATATATATATATATATATTAATCAATCAATCAATGTTTACTTATATAGCCCTAAATCATTAGTGTCTCAAAGGGCTGCACAAACCACTACCACATCCTCGGTAGGCCCATATAAGGGCAAGGAAAACTCACACCCAGTGGGACGCCGGTGACAATGATGACTATGAGAACCTTAGAGAGGAGGAAAGCAATGGATGTCGAGCGGGTCTAACATGATACTGTGAAGGTTCAATCCATAATGGATCCGACACAGTCGCGAGAGTCCAGTCCAAAGCGGATCCAACACAGCAGCGAGAGTCCCGTTCACAGCGGAGCCAGCAGGAAACCATCCCAAGCGGAGGCGGATCAGCAGCGTAGAGATGTCCCCAGCCGATACACAGGCGAGCAGTACATGGCCACCGGATCGGACCGGACCCCCTCCACAAGGGAGAGTGGGACATAGGAAAAAAAGAAAAGAAACGGCAGATCAACTGGTCTAAAAAGGGAGTCTATTTAAAGGCGAGAGTATACAAATGAGTTTTAAGGTGAGACTTAAATGCTTCTACTGAGGTGGCATCGCAAACTGTTACCGGGAGGGCATTCCAGAGTACTGGAGCCCGAAATGAAAACGCTCTATAGCCCGCAGACTTTTTTGGGCTTTGGGAATCACTAATAAGATTTACATAATAAGCTAATAATAAAATCGACTGGTAAATCGATACAAGGTCCGTATTACTGAAGACGCCGCACCGATCCGCCTGTCGATCTCACCATCCACTCTTCCCCCACTCGTGAACAAGACTCCCAGGTACTTGAACTCCTCCACTTGGGGCAGGGTCTTCTCCCCAACCCGGAGATGGCACTCCACCCTTTCCTGGGCGAGAACCATGGACTCGGACTTGGAGTTGCTGATTCATATCCCAGTCGCTTCACACTCGGCTGCAAACCGATCCAGTGAGAGCTGAAGATCCTGACCAGATGAAGCCATCAGGACCACATTTTCACTGGCAAAACTTCCGACAAAGACCCGATCTTTGGAAAACAGAAGCAACTTTCCCTGTTACAAAATAATGCAAAACCAATTAATCTAACATTTTGAAAAGAAGAATTATAGACCCACATCCAAACAATAATGTCGAATACGTTAATGAAATGGAAAAATGGAACATTTAACATCACTTCCATCTTTATTGAATATTATTTTGAGCAAAGACTGTACTGATCTCGAGGGAGCAGCTGAGGGGAGAGCCCAGATCTCACATGACAGTTATTAGTTTCTTGCACTTTGTTTCATTCTCATTTTCTTTGTTTTTACTTCCTGATTTCCTCCAACTGCAACCACTTAAGTCTGAGCACCTGTCCCTGATTGGCAATCAAGACACACCTGTCCCCGATTGGCAATCAAGACACACCTGTCCCCGATTGGCAATCAAGACACACATGTCCCTGCTTGTAAATCAGGCTACTTCTTATGCTAGCCCCGTCCTCTGAGGAAGGCTTGGTCATCTGACTTTAATTTGTACTTAAATGTGCTGCATAGTTTTTCCTACACTTCCTCTGCAATTTGTCTGATTTTCCATTGTACATTTGTTTTTTTTTGCTAGCATTTTCCTGCTATCTCGCCATCTTGTGGGGGTCCAGATCAACAACACCCGAGCCTGACTGTGACGGCCGAATTATTACTTTGCTACCGGGCTAATTCTCTGAAACAAAATGTTATTATTATTATTTTTTTCAATGTCAAATGGTTGTAATACTTTTTTAAATCAAACTTGAATTTAGTATGATGCATGTTTTTTTACTAAAACAATTTCACGGGAAAGCCACCGTTAAATAATTTATGTATTCAGTGCAAAACAAGAAATGGACCGTAATAAAAAACATAAAATGCAAACCAGGATTCGATCCCTGTAGGTTAAAACACAAGCCCAGCACTAACGCTATGCGCCAGTTGGAGTTGTCAGATGCATTTTGATCTATTTTTAAATTGACAGAGCAGGAAGGGGCCAGGAAAATGTTTGTGGTAAAATTTCATATGAAGCACCAACATTCATTTATTGACAGTTGTCATAAGCACATAATAACATGTTTTTCCTATAGGGGCTCTCTTTGTTTGCTATGTTTTTTGTTTTTTTTTATCAAGAATTCAGTCGTGAAAATTCCTCACTCCTAAATATTCCAAAGTCAACTGTCGGCTTTATTATGAGAAAATGGAAGAATTTGGGAACAACAGCAACTCAGCCACCAAGTGTTAGGCCATGTAAACTGACAGAGAGAGGTCAGCGGATGCGGAAGTGCATAATGCAAAGAGGTCGCCCACTTTCTGCACAGCTTCAAACTTCATGTGACCTTCCAATTAGCCCACGTACAGTACGCAGAGAGCTTCATGGAATGGGTTTCCATGGCCGAGCAGCTGCATCTAAGACATACATCACCAAGTGCAATGCAAAGCGTGGGATGCAGTGGTGTAAAGGACATCGCCACTGGACTCTAGAGCAGTGGAGAGCCCTTCTCCGGACTGATGAATCACACTTTGGACCGGTTTTGGGGCGGTTTAGCTCGGTTGGTAGAGTGGCTGTGCCAGCAACTTGAGGGTTGCAGGTTCGATTCCTGCTTCCGCCATCTTAGTCACTGCCGTTGTGTCCTTGGGCAAGACACCTTACCCACCTGCTCCCAGTGCCGACCACTCTGGTTTAAATGTAACTTAGATATTGGGTTTCACTATGTAAAAGCGCTTTGAGTCACTAGAGAAAAAGCGCTATATAAATATAAGTCACTTCACTTCACTTTTAGATTAGATAGTACTTTATCTTTTCCATCTGGCAATCTGATAGTCCAGTCTGGGTTTGGAGGTTGCCAGGAGAACGCTACATTTTGGACTGGATTGTGCCGAGTGTGAAATTTGGTGGAGGATGAATTATGGTGTGGGGTTGGCCCCTTAGTTCCAGTGAAATGCTCCAGGATACCAAAACAATTTGGACGATTCCATGCTCCCAACCTTGTCGGAACAGTTTGAAGCGGGCCCTTTCCTCTTCCAACATAAGTGTGCACCAGTGCTCAAAGCAAGGTTCATAAAGACATGGATGACAGAGTCCAGTGTGGATGAACTTGACTGGCCTGCACAGAGTCCTGACGTAAACCCGCTAAAACATCTCTGGTATGAATTACAACGTAGACTGAGAACCACGCCTTCTCAACCAACATCAGTGTGTGACCTCACCAATAATAAATCCCTCTAAAGACACTCCACAACCTTGTGGACAGCCTTCCCAGAAGAGTTGAAGCTGCAATAGCTGCAAAAGGTCATATTGAACCCTATGGGTTAGGAATGGGATGGCACTTCAAGTTCATATGTGGCCAAATACTTTATCCAGTCTGGCCGGATCCAAGGCCAGAGTTTACGTAGAGCGGAGGTCTTCGTGTAAAGGATATTTAGGGACAGTGGTCCAAAAGGACAGCAGGAGAGGAATCAGGCCCTTGCTCTTTCTCCTGGAAACTGCAGTTCCAGTCTGAGGCTCGCTGAAACAAATAAAGCTTTTTGTTCGACGATTCCCTGTTGCCGTGGTCTTGGCTCATCACCGATCCGACCCGGGAGAGGAACACGATCAACTATTATACAACAAGGACAAGAGAGCAGAACTTTAAACCCCAAACTGCTGATTCCAATAGTTTTAAGCTGCGGAACTGAAATAAAGAATCTCATTTTTCAAAACACCTGGAGGGATCTGTATTAGGCGGGATGCTTTTAAAAGTGCAACGAGGAAAGTGCCGAATACTTCCTGTGAGTCACTGAGTCTTTTGGGAGAGCGCAGCCTCTTTGCAGCTGAATAAATTATTATGTGTCTCTCACAAGAGATGCAGCTTTCAAAAAGAATGACTTGAGCCTGCTTGTCATCAATGAAGCGTAAAACTCTCTTTTGAGTGTGTGTGTGTGTGTGTGTGTGTGTGTGTGTGTGTGTGTGTGTGTGTGTGTGTTCTGGGATTTCTACCCTTCTTGAGACATCAACAAGGACAACTACCTTCCATATGAGGACCGTTGAACAAGTGATGACATAAATGATGGTCCCAAGACGGAAAACCATTGCATCTAATAGAAAATGTCTCATTTGCTCCCCTGCTGGTGACATCTATCAAAACTAGGGTGGTCCCAAAAAGGATGGAATGTTCAAATTGACTGTGTGTTTTAAAAGTGCTCCCCCTCTGGTCAACATATGAAATAACAAGTGTGTGTAAAAATTTGAAGTGCTCCCCCTCTGGCCAACATATGTAATAACAAGTGTGTATAAGAAATTGGAAATGCGCCCGCCTTTAGCCACGATTTATTACAAAAATAAAAGAAATATGTAATAATAATAATATGAAATTGTGACCTTTAGCACCATATTGCCATTTTTTTGGTTGTTCCTGTAAAATAGTGACATATATTAAGAAAAATGAAGAATGTTGCCATAATTTTGCCAAGTAAAATTCCAATCATTATTATAATATTGCTGAAATTAAAACATTTTCTTAAAAAATTGTGACTTTTGTTGAGCAAAATTTGCCAAAATATTTAGCTTTTCTTGTAAAATTGCGACTGTTATTGAGCACAATTCAAACTTTCATCATAATATTGCACAGATGTTCAGTTTTTTCTTGTAAAAGTTTGACTTGTGTTGAGTGAAATGACGACTTTTGTTACAACACTGCCAAAATTGTACATTTTTCATGTACAATTGTGACCTTTTTCTTGGGAAATTCCAACTCTTGCATAGTATGTATATTATTCATGTTGTAAATACAAATGTTTATACATCTAGAAAGGGTGGTCCTAAAGAGGTAGGCATTTTTCGGAAGTCTCAAAAAGGTACAAACACAAGGATGTGTGTGTGTGTGTGTGTGTGTGTGTGTGTGTGTGTGTGTGTGTGTGTGTGTGTGTGTGTGTGTGTGTGTGCTCTGGGATTTCTACCCTTCTTGAGACATCAACAAGGACAACTACCTTCCATATGAGGACCGTTGAACAAGTGATGACATAAATGATGGTCCCAAGACGGAAAACCATTGCATGTAATAGAAAATGTCTCATTTGCACCCCTGCTGGTGACATCTATCAAAACTAGGGTGGTCCCAAAAAGGATGGAATGTTCAAATTGACTGTGTGTTTTAAAAGTGCTCCCCCTCTGGTCAATATGTGAAATAACAAGTGTGTGTAAAAATTTGAAGTGCTCCCCCTCTGGCCAACATATTTAATAACAAGTGTGTATAACAAATTGTAAATGCGCCCCCCTTTGGCCACAATTTATTAAAAAAATAAAAGAAATATGTAATAATAATAATATGAAATTCTGACTTTTATCACAATATTGCCATTTTTTGGTTGTTCTTGTAAAATAGTGACATATATTAAGAAAAATGAAGAATGTTGCCATAATTTTGCCAAGTAAAATTCCGATCATTATTATAATATTGCCAAAATTAAAACGTTTTCTTATAAAATTGTGACTTTTGTCGAGCAAAATTACGACTCCTTTCATAAATTTGCCAAAATGTTTAGCTTTTCTTGTAAAATTGCGACTGTTATTGAGTACAATTCAAACTTTCATCATAATATTGCACAGATGTTCAGTTTTTTCTTGTAACACTTTGACTTGTGTTGAGTAAAATGACGACTTTTGTTACAATACTGCCAAAATTGTACATTTTTCATGTACAATTGTGACCTTTTTCTTGTGAAAATTCCAACTCTTGCATAGTATGTATATTATTCATGTTGTAAATACAAATGTTTATATATCTAGAAAGGGTGGTCCTAAAGAGGAAGGCGTTTTTCGGAAGTCTCAAAAAGGTACAAACACAAGGATGTTTGTGTGTGTGTGTGTGTGTGTGTGTGTGTGTGTGTTCTGGGATTTCTACCCTTCTTGAGACATCAACAAGGACAACTACCTTCCATATGAGGACCGTTGAACAAGTGATGACATAAATGATGGTCCCAAGACGGAAAACCATTGCATGTAATAGAAAATGTCTCATTTGCACCCCTGCTGGTGACATCTATCAAAACTAGGGTGGTCCCAAAAAGGATGGATTTTTCAAATTGACTGTGTGTTTTAAAAGTGCTCCCCCTCTGGTCAATATGTGAAATAACAAGTGTGTGTAAAAATTTGAAGTGCTCCCCCTCTGGCCAACATATTTAATAACAAGTGTGTATAAGAAATTGGAAATGCGCCCGCCTTTGGCCACAATTTCTTTAAAAAAATAAATAAATATGTAATAATAATAATATGAAATTCTGACTTTTATCACAATATTGCCATTTTTTTGGGTTGTTCCTGTAAAATAGTGACATTTTCAAAAAAAAAATTAAGAATGTTGCCATAATTTTGCCAAGTAGAATTCCGATCATTATTATAATATTGCCAAAATTAAAACGTTTTTTTTATAAAATTGTGACTTTTGTCGAGCAAAATTACGACTCCTTTCATAAATTTGCCAAAATGTTTTGCTTTTCTTGTAAAATTGCGACTGTTATTGAGTACAATTCAAACTTTCATCATAATATTGCACAGATGTTCAGTTTTTTCTTGTAAAAGTTTGACTTGTGTTGAGTAAAATGACGACTTTTGTTACAATACTGCCAAAATTGTACATTTTTCATGTACAATTGTGACCTTTTTCTTGTGAAATTCCAACTCTTGCATAGTATGTATATTATTCATGTTGTAAATACAAATCTTTATATATCTAGAAAGGGTGGTCCTAAAGAGGTAGACATTTTTTGGAAGTCTCAAAAAGGTACAAACACAAGGATGTTTGTGTGTGTGTGTGTGTGTGTGTGCTCTGGGATTTCTACCCTTCTTGAGACATCAACAAGGAAAACTACCTTCCATATGAGGACCGTTGAACAAGTGATGACATAAATGATGGTCCCAAGACGGAAAACCATTGCATGTAATAGAAAATGTCTCATTTGCACCCCTGCTGGTGACATCTATCAAAACTAAGGTGGTCCCAAAAAGGATGGAATGTTCAAATTGACTGTGTGTTTTAAAAGTGCTCCCCCACTGGTCAACATATGAAGTAACAAGTGTGTGTAAAAATTTGAAGTGCTCCCCCTCTGGCCAACTTATTTAATAACAAGTGTGTATAAGAAATTGTAAATGCGCCCCCCTTTGGCCACAATTTCTTTAAAAAAAAAAAAAAAATTTTTATAATAATAATATGAAATTCTGACTTTTATCACAATATTGCCATTTTTTTAGTTGTTCCTGTAAAATAGTGACATATATTAAGAAAAATGAAGAATGTTGCCATAATTTTGCCAAGTAAAATTCCGATCATTATTATAATATTGCCAAAATTAAAACATTTTCTTAAAAAATTGTGACTTTTGTCGAGCAAAATTTGCCAAAATGTTTAGCTTTTCTTGTAAAATTGTGACTGTTATTGAGTACAATTCAAACTTTCATCATAATATTGCACAGATGTTCAGTTTTTTCTTGTAAAAGTTTGACTTGTGTTGAGTAAAATGACGACTTTTGTTACAACACTGCCAAAATTGTACATTTTTCATGTACAATTGTGACCTTTTTCTTGTGAAATTCCACCTCTTGCATAGTATGTATATTATTCATGTTGTAAATACAAATCTTTATACATCTAGAAAGGGTGGTCCTAAAGAGGTAGGCATTTTTCGGAAGTCTCAAAAAGGTACAAACACAAGGATGTGTGTGTGTGTGTGTGTGTGTGTGTGTGTGTTCTGGGATTTCTACCCTTCTTGAGACATCAACAAGGACAACTACCTTCCATATGAGGACCGTTGAACAAGTGATGACATAAATGATGGTCCCAAGACGGAAAACCATTGCATGTAATAGAAAATGTCTCATTTGCACCCCTGCTGGTGACATGTATCAAAACTAGGGTGGTCCCAAAAAGGATAGAATGTTCAAATTGACTGTGTGTTTTAAAAGTGCTCCCCCTCTGGTCAACATATGAAATAACAAGTGTGTGTAAAAATTTTAAGTGCTCCCCCTCTGGCCAACATATTTAATAACAAGTGTGTATAAGAAATTGTAAATGCGCCCCCCTTTGGCCACAATTTATTAACAAAAATAAAAGAAATATGTAATAATAATAATATGAAATTCTGACTTTTATCACAATATTGCCATTTTTTGGTTGTTCTTGTAAAATAGTGACATATATTAAGAAAAATGAAGAATGTTGCCATAATTTTGCCAAGTAAAATTCCGATCATTATTATAATATTGCCAAAATTAAAACGTTTTCTTATAAAATTGTGACTTTTGTCGAGCAAAATTACGACTCCTTTCATAAATTTGCCAAAATGTTTAGCTTTTCTTGTAAAATTGCGACTGTTATTGAGTACAATTCAAACTTTCATCATAATATTGCACAGATGTTCAGTTTTTTCTTGTAAAAGTTTGACTTGTGTTGAGTAAAATGACGACTTTTGTTACAACACTGCCAAAATTGTACATTTTTCATGTACAATTGTGACCTTTTTCTTGTGAAATTCCACCTCTTGCATAGTATGTATATTATTCATGTTGTAAATACAAATGTTTATATATCTAGAAAGGGTGGTCCTAAAGAGGTAGGCATTTTTCGGAAGTCTCAAAAAGGTACAAACACAAGGATGTTTGTGTGTGTGTGTGTGTGTGTGTGTGTGTTCTGGGATTTCTACACTTCTTGAGAAATCAACAAGGACAACTACCTTCCATATGACGACCGTTGAATAAGTGATGACATAAATGATGGTCCCAAGACAGAAAACCATTGCATGTAATAGAAAATGTCTCATTTGCACCCCTGCTGGTGACATCTATCAAAACTAGGGTGGTCCCAAAAAGGATGGAATGTTCAAATTGACTGTGTGTTTTAAAAGTGCTCCCCCTCTGGTCAACATATGAAATAACAAGTGTGTGTAAAAATTTGAAGTGCTCCCCCTCTGGCCAACATATGTAATAACAAGTGTGTATAAGAAATTGTAAATGCGCCCGCCTTTGGCCACAATTTATTAACAAAAATAAAAGAAATATGTAATAATAATAATATGAAATTCTGACTTTTATCACAATATTGCCATTTTTTGGGTTGTTCCTGTAAAATAGTGACATTTTCTAAAAAAAATTAAGAATGTTGCCATAATTTTGCCAAGTAAAATTCCGATCATTATCATAATATTGCCGAAATTAAAACGTTTTCTTATAAAATTGTGACTTTTGTCACGCAAAATTACGACTCCTTTCATAAATTTTGCAAAATGTTTAGCTTTTCTTATAAAATTGCGACTGTTATTGAGTACAATTCAAACTTTCATCATAATATTGCACAGATGTTCAGTTTTTTCTTGTAAAAGTTTGACTTGTGTTGAGTAAAATGACGACTTTTGTTACAACACTGCCAAAATTGTACATTTTACATGTACAATTGTGACCTTTTTCTTGTGAATATTCCAACTCTTGCATAGTATGTATATTATTCATGTTGTAAATACAAATGTTTATATATCTAGAAAGGGTGGTCCTAAAGAGGTAGAAATTTTTCGGAAGTCTCAAAAAGGTACAAACACAAGGATGTGTGTGTGTGTGTGTGTGTGTGTGTGTGTGCGTGTGTGTGTGTGTGTTCTGGGATTTCTACCCTTCTTGAGACATCAACAAGGACAACTACCTTCCATATGAGGACCGTTGAGCAAGTGATGACATAAATGATGGTCCCAAGACAGAAAACCATTGCATGTAATAGAAAATGTCTCATTTGCACCCCTGCTGGTGACATCTATCAAAACTAGGGTGGTCCCAAAAAGGATGGAATGTTCAAATTGACTGTGTGTTTTAAAAGTGCTCCCCCTCTGGTCAATATGTGAAATAACAAGTGTGTGTAAAAATTTGAAGTGCTCCCCCTCTGGCCAACATATGTAATAACAAGTGTGTATAAGAAATTGGAAATGCGCCCGCCTTTGGCCACAATTTCTTTAAAAAAATAAATAAATATGTAATAATAATAATATGAAATTCTGACTTTTATCACAATATT
Source organism: Nerophis ophidion (assembly GCF_033978795.1). Taxonomy (NCBI): domain Eukaryota; kingdom Metazoa; phylum Chordata; class Actinopteri; order Syngnathiformes; family Syngnathidae; genus Nerophis; species Nerophis ophidion. The sequence continues at coordinate 76,378,364 of NC_084617.1, read as the reverse complement.
GCCATTTTTTTGGGTTGTTCCTGTAAAATAGTGACATTTTCAAAAAAAAAATTAAGAATGTTGCCATAATTTTGCCAAGTAGAATTCCGATCATTATTATAATATTGCCAAAATTAAAACGTTTTTTTTATAAAATTGTGACTTTTGTCGAGCAAAATTACGACTCCTTTCATAAATTTGCCAAAATGTTTTGCTTTTCTTGTAAAATTGCGACTGTTATTGAGTACAATTCAAACTTTCATCATAATATTGCACAGATGTTCAGTTTTTTCTTGTAAAAGTTTGACTTGTGTTGAGTAAAATGACGACTTTTGTTACAATACTGCCAAAATTGTACATTTTTCATGTACAATTGTGACCTTTTTCTTGTGAAATTCCAACTCTTGCATAGTATGTATATTATTCATGTTGTAAATACAAATCTTTATATATCTAGAAAGGGTGGTCCTAAAGAGGTAGCCATTTTTCGGAAGTCTCAAAAAGGTACAAACACAAGGATGTGTGTGTGTGTGTGTGTGTGTGTGTGTGTGTGTTCTGGGATTTCTACCCTTCTTGAGACATCAACAAGGACAACTACCTTCCATATGCGGACCGTTGAACAAGTGATGACATAAATGATGGTCCCAAGACGGAAAACCATTGCATGTAATAGAAAATGTCTCATTTGCACCCCTGCTGGTGACATCTATCAAAACTAGGGTGGTCCCAAAAAGGATGGAATGTTCAAATTGACTGTGTGTTTTAAAAGTGCTCCCCCTCTGGTCAATATGTGAAATAACAAGTGTGTGTAAAAATTTGAAGTGCTCCCCCTCTGGCCAACATATGTAATAACAAGTGTGTATAAGAAATTGTAAATGCGCCCCCCTTTGGCCACGATTTATTAAAAGAATAAAAGAAATATGTAATAATAATAATATGAAATTGTGACTTTTAGCACCATATTGCCATTTTTTTGGTTGTTCCTGTAAAATAGTGACATATATTAAGAAAAATTAAGAATGTTGCCATAATTTTGCCAAGTAAAATTCCGATCATTACTATAATATTGCTGAAATTAAAACGTTTTCTTATAAAATTGTGACTTTTGTCACGCAAAATTACGACTCTTTTCATGAATTTTGCAAAATGTTTAGCTTTTCTTATAAAATTGCGACTGTTATTGAGTACAATTCAAACTTTCATCATAATATTGCACAGATGTTCAGTTTTTTCTTGTAAAAGTTTGACTTGTGTTGAGTAAAATGACGACTTTTGCTACAACACTGCCAAAATTGTACATTTTTCATGTACAATTGTGACCTTTTTCTTGTGAAATTCCAACTCTTGCATAGTATGTATATTATTCATGTTGTAAATACAAATGTTTATATATCTAGAAAGGGTGGTCCTAAAGAGGTAGGCATTTTTCGGAAGTCTCAAAAAGGTACAAACACAAGGATGTGTGTGTGTGTGTGTGTGTGTGTGTTCTGGGATTTCTACCCTTCTTGAGACATCAACAAGGACAACTACCTTCCATATGAGGACCGTTGAACAAGTGATGACATAAATGATGGTCCCAAGACGGAAAACCATTGCATGTAACAGAAAATGTCTCATTTGCACCCCTGCTGGTGACATCTATCAAAACTAGGGTGGTCCCAACAAGGATGGATTTTTCAAATTGACTGTGTGTTTTAAAAGTGCTCTCTCTATGGTCAACATATGAAATAACAAGTGTGTGTAAAAATTTGAAGTGCTCCCCCTCTGGCCAACATATGTAATAACAAGTGTGTATAAGAAATTGGAAATGCGCCCGCCTTTGGCCACAATTTATTAAAAAAATAAAAGAAATATGTAATAATAATAATATGAAATTGTGACTTTTATCACAATATTGCCATTTTTTTAGTTGTTCCTGTAAAATAGTGACATATATTAAGAAAAATTAAGAATGTTGCCATAATTTTGCCAAGTAAAATTCCGATCATTACTATAATATTGCCGAAATTAAAACGTTTTCTTATAAAATTGTGACTTTTGTCACGCAAAATTACGACTCTTTTCATGAATTTTGCAAAATGTTTAGCTTTTCTTGTAAAATTGCGACTGTTATTGAGTACAATTCAAACTTTCATCATAATATTGCACAGATGTTCAGTTTTTTCTTGTAAAAGTTTGACTTGTGTTGAGTAAAATGACGACTTTTGTTACAACACTGCCAAAATTGTACATTTTTCATGTACAATTGTGACCTTTTTCTTGTGAAATTCCACCTCTTGCATAGTATGTATATTATTCATGTTGTAAATACAAATGTTTATATATCTAGAAAGGGTGGTCCTAAAGAGGTAGGCATTTTTCGGAAGTCTCAAAAAGGTACAAACACAAGGATGTTTGTGTGTGTGTGTGTGTGTGTGTGTGTGTGTGTGTGTTCTGGGATTTCTACCCTTCTTGAGACATCAACAAGGACAACTACCTTCCATATGAGGACCGTTGAACAAGTGATGACATAAATGATGGTCCCAAGACGGAAAACCATTGCATGTAATAGAAAATGTCTCATTTGCACCCCTGCTGGTGACATCTATCAAAACTAGGGTGGTCCCAAAAAGGATGGAATGTTCAAATTGACTGTGTGTTTTAAAAGTGCTCCCCCTCTGGTCAACATGTGAAATAACAAGTGTGTGTAAAAATTTGAAGTGCTCCTCCTCTGGCCAACATATGTAATAACAAGTGTGTATAAGAAATTGGAAATGCGCCCGCCTTTGGACACAATTTATTAAAAAAATAAAAGAAATATGTAATAATAATAATATGAAATTCTGACTTTTATCACAATATTGCCATTTTTTTAGTTGTTCCTGTAAAATAGTGACATATATTAAGAAAAATGAAGAATGTTGCCATAATTTTGCCAAGTAAAATTCCGATCATTATTATAATATTGCCAAAATTAAAACATTTTCTTATAAAATTGTGACTTTTGTCACGCAAAATTACGACTCTTTTCATGAATTTTGCAAAATGTTTAGCTTTTCTTATAAAATTGCGACTGTTATTGAGTACAATTCAAACTTTCATCATAATATTGCACAGATGTTCAGTTTTTTCCTGTAAAAGTTTGACTTGTGTTGAGTAAAATGATGACTTTTGTTACAACACTGCCAAAATTGTACATTTTTCATGTACAATTGTGACCTTTTTTTGTGAAATTCCACCTCTTGCATAGTATGTATATTATTCATGTTGTAAATACAAATCTTTATATATCTAGAAAGGGTGGTCCTAAAGAGGTAGGCATTTTTCGGAAGTCTCAAAAAGGTACAAACACAAGGATGTGTGTGTGTGTGTGTGTGTGTGTGTGTGTGTGTGTGTGTGTGTGGGGCGGGGGGGGGGGGGGGGGGGGGGGTTTGTCAAACTATAGAAAGCTTCGGCACATAGCCAAACTTTTTTTTCATGCAGGCGGAAGCTTTACATGGCAAATTTAGAGAAATAAATGTGTCCGAGGCCCGGTATATATATTTCTAGGAACACTCATAAAAAACCTCACATTAAAGTCTGATTGAATGCGGGACAAGCGGTAGAAAATGGATGGATGGATAGATGGATGATAGCAAAGAAGCAGTTACTGATAATGACTAATAACAATGACCTCTATTATCAACAATTCAATTGTTTGAAGTGCAACAATACATTAATGTAACCATAACTTGAAATAGCAATCAATCAATGTTTACTTATACAGCCTTAAAGTATCTCAAAGGGCTTCACAAGCCATAACGACATCCTCGGTGGAAATAGTGTCAAAGCGCTTTGAGTACCTTGAAAGTAGAAAAGCGCTACAAGTACAACCCATTTATCATTTATTGGTGAAAAACATTGTTCCAGAGAAATAATCAAGCAAACAACCTTTACCAAAACTGTAACAAAGTGGTTTGTAACGACCGGATTGTGCTTGTCTTCCACAATAATTCTGAGCCACACACCTGGAATTGATGAGGGCGAGCTGCTTAAGAGACCGGTGGACCCAGGGATCCTCGCGGGAACTTAGTTCTCAATTCAGATATCGTGAGGCTTATGCTCTCTCTCTCTCTGCACTTTTCCTTCGTGTCTGACATTCTTGTTTGTTCTCCCGTGTTTCCGCAGTGTTTCCGTTTCAATGGACTGCCTCCCTCGTTCCTCGCTCGCCCCTGATCCCGCCTGCCCCATGGACTTCCTCGTTCCTTCACTCTCGTCAACACTTTGGTAACACACACTTCAGTTCAATTCTACACATAGTCTTGCACCATACACTCTTGAGTTTTTGTCACACTTCATTTCCTTGGTTTACTCGTTAGAATTGTTTATTTCTTATATATATATTTACCATATATATAATAAATTACATATTGGGAGACGGCATGGCGTAGTGGGTAGAGCGGCCGTGCCAAAAACCTGAGGGTTGCAGATTCGCTTCCCACCTATTGACATCCAAATCGCTGCCGTTGTGTCCTTGGGCAGGACACTTCACCCTTTGCCCCCGGTGCCGCTCACACTGGTGAATGAATGATGAATGAATGATTGGTGGTGGTCAGAGGGGCCGTAGGCGCAAACTGGCATTCACGCTTCCGTCAGTCTACCCCAGGGCAGCTGTGGCTACTGATGTAGCTTACCACCACCAGGTGTGAATGAATGATGGGTTCCCACTTTGAGTATCTAACAATAGAAAAGCGCGATATAAATCTAATCCATTATTATTATTATTATTACAAGAACACTACTGCCACCTGGTGTCAGTCTGCCGTCATCTCCCCTTGTTTAAACCATAACACTTTCACAGCATCCATTTGTGTACCACCGATTGAAGCTGAGATAGGAGCCAGCGGCCCCCGCGACCCCAAAAGGGAATAAGCGGTAGAAAATGGATGGATGGCATTTGTGTACCGACTGTGTTGCTTCCTTTTGTGTTAAAAAGTACCCATTAATCACATTTAGCCTTTAAGTGTTAAACTGCCAGCAACAATTACCAGTGCTTGCGTGTTCTTTCAGTTAATTAATAACGGCGATATAAATACCAACTTTAATGGGAAACTACTGATCTGATGTCTACAGTTTTCTTTATTCCATCGTGGCCTGAAGAGGCTGAAAAGAAACTGAACTCTGAGGTTAACCAAGTGCATTTATTTCCCGAGCAGACAAGGAAGAGAATCAATTTGAGTCAAGAGCACCTGCCGCCATAATTGTTTGAGCGCATCAAGGGCAAACTTTCTCTCTCTCGCGGAACAAACAAACAATACATCACGACTGATGCATTTTGGCTGCAACTGCTTCCATCACAACAGAACTCATGTAAGTATCGAGTGGATCCAATAAATTAAGCCCTTAACCTTGAATTAACCTATTAACTGTCTTAACCACCTTTTGGGGATTGAAACTAATTATTTGGTTTTCTGATCTATGAAGAAATGGAATACTTAAGCTTCATTGATATACTACTTCTTTTTGTTTTATTTTTCAATACGATTATAACATTGTTAAACAGACCTTAAGATCTGATCTTAAGATCTGCAAATCCATCAGTTACGAACATGTCGTTCTATCCGGAAAGAAAAGAAGAAAGTCAATTTACACTCAAGTGTGACCGCGGTCCTGAACTGGATTTAGGTGCCTTGATCGAGAGTAACTTTCAAAAACTATGTTGAATTTATTTTCAAGATTATGTCCTTACAGACATCCATCCATCCATTTTCTACCGCTTATTCCCTTTCGGGGTCGCGGGGGGCGCTGGCGCCTATCTCATCTACAATTGGGCGGAAGGCAGGGTACACCCTGGACAAGTCGCCACCTCATCGCAGGGCCAACACAGATAGACGGACAACATTCACACACTAGGGACCATTTAGTGTTGCCAATCAACCTATCCCCAGGTGCATGTCTTTGGAGGTGGGAGGGGCCTATCCCCAGGTGCATGTCTTTGGAGGTGGGAGGGGCCTATCCCCAGGTGCATGTCTTTGGAGGTGGGAGGGGCCTATCCCCAGGTGCATGTCTTTGGAGGTGGGAGGGGCCTATCCCCAGGTGCATGTCTTTGGAGGTGGGAGGGGCCTATCCCCAGGTGCATGTCTTTGGAGGTGGGAGGGGCCTATCCCCAGGTGCATGTCTTTGGAGGTGGGATGGGCCTATCCCCAGGTGCATGTCTTTGGAGGTGGGAGGGGCCTATCCCCAGGTGCATGTCTTTGGAGGTGGGAGGGGCCTATCCCCAGGTGCATGTCTTTGGAGGTGGGAGGGGCCTATCCCCAGGTGCATGTCTTTGGAGGTGGGAGGAAGCCGGAGTACCCGGAGGGAACCCACGCATTCACGGGGAGAACATGCAAACTCCACACAGAAAGATCCCGAGCCTGGATTTGAACCCAGGACTGCGGGAACTTCGTATTGTGAGGCAGACGCACTAACCCCTCTGCCACCGTGAAGCCCTCCTTACAGACAGTGATTGAAAAAAAAACACACCAAGAACTCCACCACCCAGCGTATGTTAGTTACCATTTGTGGTTTACCAGAACATATTTCATTAAAGCATCTCTATTTTTTCACAATTACCGTATTTTCCGGACTATAAGGTGTACTTTATTTTTTTTTTCTCTCAAAACTCGACAGTGCGCCTCATGTACGGAATAATTCTGGTTTTGCTTACCGACCTCGAAGCAATTTAATTTGGTACACGGTGTAATGATAAGTGTGACCAGTAGATGGCAGTCACACATAAGAGATATGTGTGGACTGCAATATAACTCAAGTAAACAACACCAGAATGTTATATGTTCCATTGAAAATATAGAAGATTACACACAGAGCTCAAAAATCCATCAACATGTTTTAGTAGGACTTTGGTAAGCTATGAAGCCACACCGCTTGATGATTGTACTGTGCTTCAACATATCAGTATTATTATGGTATGTGGATAAGGTAAGACATTATCTGGCATTTTGTTTGGCAATGTTACGCAAAAGCAACTTTTCTTACCTTCTGATCTGACCTTTTTAAGACCATAAATGTATTTTCCATTATGATGTGCGGTGTTGTTTTCAAATGACCGTAAGTCTTGAACTGTGGAAATCATTTCAATGGTTGAAATCTGCACTTTTGGGTGTTATAGGACTTATTAGTGTCATCTAGGTGACAGCAGCTCGGACCAGGAACAAAGCAGAGTGGGCGGGGTTTGTTTTCAGAGCCTCCAGCCCCAAAAGTGTGTTTTTAACTGAACTGAAGTGAATTATATTTATATAGCGCTTTTCTATAGTGACTCAAAGCGCTTTACATAGTGAAACCCAATATCTAAGTTACATTTAAAGCAGTGTGGGTGGCACTGGGAGCAGGTGGGTAAAGTGTCTTGCCCAAGGACACAACGGCAGTGACTAGGATGGCGGAAGCGGGAATCGAACCTGCAACCCTCAAGTTGCTGGCACGGCCACTCTGCCAACCGAGCTATACCGTTTTTACACCACATTTCTGCATAAAAGTGTTAATTAATTCAACCTCTTAAGGCCCAAGCTGTTTGTTTACACGCTTGTTTTATTTCTCTTTGCTAATTGGGCTTATTGGACCCTAATTAGAATAAAATCAAAGAATCATCTTTTGATATGATGTAACCCAAGGAAGTAACACAAGTGTACTTCATGTGTAGTGACATGCTGATTCTTATTTTTACACTTTTTTTCATGCTGGTTGTTCAGGGGAGTGTGAAGGTCACATTTATTTGTGCATCTGATTTGTGGGAGGAATGTCTCATCGACACAAAAGCAAAAAAGCAATCCACGTATGCCAATTCAATACAAAATCAGACATGTTTATATTCCATCCATCCATTTTCTACCGCTTAGTCCCTTTTGGGGTTGCGGGGGGCGCTGGCGCCTATCCCAGCTACAATCAGGCGGAAGGCGGGGTACTCCCTGGACAAGTCGCCACCTCATCGCAGGGCCAACACAGATAGACAGACAATGTTTATATTCAAATCCTAAAAATATTTTTACAAATACATGCTTATTCATCAAAATTGTTGATTTATTTGTACGTCACATTTTTATATTTATACATTTTATTTTTATATATTTTCAAATCTCAAAAATATATTTACAAATACATGTTTATTTATTGAAATTCTTGATTTATTTGTACGTCACATTTTTATATTTATACATTTTATTTTTATATATTTTCAAATCTGAAAAATATATTTACTAATACATGTTTATTTATAAAAATTCTTGATTTATTTGTACGTGTTACGTGATGGTCGCATTGTGATGCGCGAGTCGTATCACCTCCAGATGCTACAGGACCAGGAGCAAGCAGGATGAAGGTAGGAGCTGCTTTTAATATAAAAATACAACGAACACTTGAAAAAAAGGTAAAATAAAGGTGTGCCTTAGCACTGGGAGCGAAAAGCTAATCGTTAGCAAGGGTAGAGTTCACAAGTCCATCTTAGCGCGAGCCGAGCACGCGGAAGCTAAGCTAAAACTTAGCAGGCTGAATACAAAAAGAGAAAACACACGTAACTGTCGCATGAGCAAACAAACCTTCCAGAAAGAACTCAGGTCGCAGGCGGTCTTAGATACAAAATGATAATCACAAACAGGTGTGCACCTGGCGCCAGTGCAGGTGAAACAAATGAGATTGCCATGGTGATGAAAACAAACTAGAAAATGCTCAAATGAAGAGTCCAAACATGATCAAAACATACACAAAAGTAAACAGCAAACAATCTGTGTAGCGGATCGTGACGGTACGTCGCTTTTTTTTATATTTATACATTTTATTTGTATATATTTTCAAATCTCAAAAATATATTTACAAATACGCGTTTATTTATAAAAAATATCGATTTATTTGTACGTCACATTTTTATATTTATACATTTTATTTGTATGTATTTTCAAATCTCAAAAATATATTTACAAATACACGTTTATTAATACAAAATCTTGATTTATTTGTACGTCACCTTTTTCTATTTATACATTTTATTTGTATATATTTTGAAATCTCAAAAATATATTTACAAATACACGTTTATTAATACAAACTCTTGATTTATTTGTACGTCACATTTTTATATTTATACATTTTATTTGTACGTATTTTCAAATCTCAAAAATATATTTACAAATACGCATTTATTTATACAAATTATTGATTTATTGATTTATTTGTACGTCACATTTTTATATTTATACATTTTATTTGTATATATTTTCAAATCTCAAAAATATATTTACAGATACACGTTTATTAATACAAACTCTTGATTTATTTGTACGTCACATTTTTATATTTATACATTTTATTTGTACGTATTTTCAAATCTCAAAAATATATTTACAAATACGCGTTTATTTATACAAATTATTGATTTATTGATTTATTTGTACGTCACATTTTTATATTTATACATTTTATTTGTACATATTTTCAAATCTCAAAAATATATTTACAAATACGCCTTTATTTATACAAATTATTGATTTATTTGTACGTCACATTTTTATATTTATACATTTTATTTGTATATATTTTCAAATCTCAAAAATATATTTACAGATACACGTTTATTAATACAAACTCTTGATTTATTTGTACGTCACATTTTTATATTTATACATTTTATTTGTACATATTTTCAAATCTCAAAAATATATTTACAAATACGCGTTTATTTATACAAATTATTGATTTATTGATTTATTTGTACGTCACATTTTTATATTTATACATTTTATTTGTATATATTTTCAAATCTCAAAAATATATTTACAAATACGCCTTTATTAATACAAACTCTTGATTTATTTGTACGTCACATTTTTATATTTATACATTTTATTTGTACATATTTTCAAATCTCAAAAATATATTTACAAATACGCCTTTATTTATACAAATTATTGATTTATTTGTACGTCACATTTTTATATTTATACATTTTATTTGTATATATTTTCAAATCTCAAAAATATATTTCCAAATACGCCTTTATTTATACAAATTATTGATTTATTGATTTATTAGTACGTCACATTTTTATATTTGTATATATTTTCAAATCTCAAAAATATATTTACAAATACACGTTTATTAATACAAACTCTTGATTTATTTGTACGTCACTTTTTTATATTTATACATTTTATTTGTACATATTTTCAAATCTCAAAAATATATTTACAAATACGCGTTTATTTATACAAATTATTGATTTATTAGTACGTCACATTTTTCTATTTATACATTTTATTTGTATATATTTTCAAATCTCAAAAATATATTTACAAATACGTATTTATTTATAGAAAATATATATTGATTTGTATATCACATTTGTATATTTATTTAAAAAATGCACATGTATTAATATGATACTGATATATATATATATATATATAAGTTGATGTTAGACATTTCTCCTTCCATACTTTCTAGGCACAAGTGTGTGCTTGGCATTTTTCCTCCAAAGATTACAGGTTACAAATTGAAAGATTTTACATTTGATTTATCGCTGGTAATTTGCATTCATTGAAGATAATCATCAGGAGCACAGCGCTGCAAATTAGGATAATTAAATGTGGGCTTTTTCCATCAGCAAAGCAGCCAATGCAGTATTTTACCACAGTTTGCTATTGCAAAAACTCATCAACTGATTGTAAAGACTTCAAGTAGGATGAAAAAGCTCTGAGAGCATCCTCAGACAAATTGCATCTCAATTTGCTCGATTTGTCTCCCAACATTTTTTTGACAGAGGCCTGAAAATGTGCGGTTTCCTCCTCGGAGAGGGTGAGGATAAGTGTTGTCGGTCACGCAAGTTTGTTGTGCAAATGATCCCTCAAGAATGACATCAAGGGCATCAGCGGCTGCGTGCATTTTTGCAGACGTGCTTGATTATTTCCATAGTTAAAAGACGGCCTATTTGTATTCAGGACTGTGTTGAGAAGGCCAAGTAAGTCCATCACTTTCCGGCAGGACAGATATTTGCAAATGAGAGCAACCCGCAGTTCAAATCAATACTCCCGTCTACAGGATCACTGTAAAGTAGTCAAGCAAGAACATTTATATTCTTAATAACATTTTCCTCTTCAACAGTTCAATGAAAAACGACAATGTCAGAGTGCCAGGCATTGAAGCGAAACACATGTACGAATTAATAATTCACAGAACAGCCGAGGATGAGTCACATCTCACATCTGCTAAGGCTAACACCTGAGTGGCATTCAAAGGTATACAAGTATTACATTTGCAACTTTTCAGGCTGTGTCAAAGTATCTGAATCAGAAATCCCATTCAAGAGAAGACAAACATTACAGGGAGACAGAACAGGATCAGACTGTGGAGAGGCGGAGCTGACGAACGTGCAGCGGGGCGGGGCACACTGGAGCCCGGCCCAAGATGGCGGCGAGGAGGCGGAGAATGCGGCCGAGCGGAGAGGCGGGGCTTGCCGGGAGCGACTCCGCAGTCATGAGCAAGTGTGCGGATCGCGCAGCAGAACACAATTAATTTATCTCCTCACGATGTATAAAAGGGGAGAAGGAGGATAAATCGGGGCAGAAGGAGGAGGAGAGCCCGCAGTAGCGACCGAGGAACGGAAACAAACAGCAGACGAGGACGACGACGACGGGGGCTGAAAAGTGGAGCGTGAGCGAGCAGTGGAGAGGAGCAGCTGAAAAGCGATCCGACCTAAAGACAAAGCTTTATTTGAAAAAATAAAAGAGTCAAACCTGCTCAAAAGCAAGATGTCCTTCCTTGATGGTCCGTGGAACCCGCACGACGGCTTAAGACTGTCACAGAGACATTACAGGGAGACAGAACAGGATCAAACATAACAGGGAGACAGAATACGATCAAACATTACAGGGAGACAGAACAGGATAACAGATTACAGGGAGACAGAATAGGATCAAACATTACAGGGTGACAGAACAAGATCAAACTTTACAGGAAGACACAACAGAATAAAAAATTAAAGGGAGACAGAACAGGATCATACATTACAGGGAGACAGAACAGGATCATACATTACAGAGCGACAGAACAGGAACAAACTTTACTGGGAGACAGAACATAATCAAACATTACAGGGAGACAGAACAGGATCAAACATTACAGGGAGACAGAACAGGATCAAACATTACAGGGAAACAGAACAGGATCAAACATTACAGCGAGACAGAAGAGGATCAAACATTACAGGGAGACAGAGCAGGATCAAACATTACATGGAGACAGAACAGGATCAAACATTACAGGCAGACAGAACAGGATCAAACATTACAGGGAGACAGAACAGGATCAAACATTGCAGGGAGACAGAACAGGATCAAACATTACAGGGAGACAGAACAGGATCAAACATTACATGGAGACAGAACAGGATCAAACATTACAGGCAGACAGAACAGGATCAAACATTACAGGGAGACAGAACAGGATCAAACATTACAGGGAGACAGAACAGGATCAAACATTACAGGGAGACGGAACAGGATCAAACATTACAGGGAGACAGAACAGGATCAGACATTACAGGGAGACAGAACAGGATCAAACATTACAGGGAGACACAACATAATCAAACATTACAGGGAGACAGAACAGGATCAAACATTACAGGTTTGTCTGATCTTGAATGGGATTGAGCTGAAAATGTTAATTTCCCCCTGGGGATTAATAAAGTATTTCTGATTCTGAATATAAAATACATTATAACCTGCATTATCATTTCCATTCTTACCCTTTCCGTCCTTTGTAACTGAACTCCCGTGTGGAACAATTTCCCTTGTGGATCAATAAAGTTTCTCTAAGTCTAAGTCTATAATTCAAGTGAGGATTTATTGCATACTGGAAATAGTAAATACAGTTTAAAAAGCAGTTTCCAGATTGAAAAGGTGGTTCCAAACACATGTGAACGTCCTTTTACAAACTAACTATTTGGTCCGACTGATTCCATTCATCCGTGTTATTAGCAGCCTGGAGCAGGGCCAATGAACACATTGTATTATACGGCAAAGCCGAGCCCGTCTGACAATTTAATTAGCCCCTTCCATTTTCCCAACGCCTACACATGACCTGCATCAGTAGTTCCATGCTAGAAGACGACAGATTGCATCTCTGGGTCCGATCAGAACTGCAACCTGCGTTTTTGATGTTGTGATTGCAAAGAATCGAGGTTGATCTGGTCGGACGAGGAGGGGGTGACTAGTCTCTCCCCCGCGGCCTCCAAATGAGAATGTGAGAGTGCCAGTTATGAAGCCTAAAGACCGAGCTGTGAACTCAATGTCCAGCACAAAGTCTGAAGACGTCAGGGAGTGAGGTGAACCAAGGTACACTTGCACAGCCAAACTGGCCGACCTCTGGTACACATAGTCTTGAGCCTAAGGACTACAAAATAAGCATTAAAGATAAAAACACATTCATTTAAGATTTTTACATATCTACCTCATTCGGAACTATAACTTGTGAATGTTTTTTCATCCGAGCATGTTTTTCTGACCTTGACTAATGCATTTTATTTGGAACATCCAAGGATGCGCCCTCTCTTCTCCACCGCAGGGTACTGGAATGGCTCCTTCTCGTCGTTTCTCTAACATGGTGATTTTTTACGGGGTGGGGTTGTTAACCTCACGCCCAACCCCCAACCTGGAGGACCGGGTGCTGACTTTTGTCTGGCCTCTATCCCGAAACCATGGTTAAACCTGCCAGGGGTGTGATCCCCCACAGGTATAGCTTTCAAGGGTCATTGAGACATGTAAGACTCTACAACATGACAAGGTACCAGCACAGGGAGAGCCAGGGGAAGGGCTCTGACATAGTCTCTGACACAGTCTCTGACAGGAGAAGGAGAATGGCTGGACACGTACTCCGACTGCCAAGGGAGAGACCGGCAAGTGTGGCAATGGACTGGGTTCCAGATGGGGGAAAGAGGAAGAGAGGACGGCCAAAGAAGACATGGACACAAACAGCCAAGGAAGACCTGAGAGAGATGAGAGTTAGCTGGCATTGAGCAAGAAGGGTCGCCAGTGACCAGAACAAATGGAGGGGACTCGTCACCCAATGTTCCAACAGGAACGGGAGGAACTAAGTCTAAGTCTAAGTAAGACAGTTTGGAAATGTAATATCAATCAATCAATCAATGTCTACTTGTCAGGCTAGGACATGGATTGAGTGTGCTCCTTCGACGCAGAGGGAATATGGGACGAGCCAGGCGTGAATTAAGGTACATGTTTATTTGGAATTCTAAATACAAAAATAAACAAACTAAGGGCGCTCACAAAGAGGTATAAAACGTGGCTACAAAAATACAATCAGGAAAACAAAACAACTGCTCGATGGCATGAAAGACAATGAACTAACTTAAACTTGCACTGTGGCAAAACTATGAATAAGTAACACAAAAAAAACTTACTGAGACAGGTACAAGGGGCATGGATTGCAAGGTCATTGAGGGCGCGTGAAGGCATGAAGCAGAATGCAAATATCAAAGTTCCCAGGACGAGGACAGAAACAGAATGATATAATTAGAAGCTATGATGATTAGAAACAGGTGTGGGACTGAGGGCTGGGCGTGACTTGGAGACCAGGTGGAAACTAATGGGTTACTATGGAAAAACAAAACCAGGAAGTGTAAAACGGGAAACAAGAGTCCAAAAACAAAAACATAACATGACGAAACAAGATCCATAGGTGTGACACTACTTATATAGCCCTAAATCACTAGTGTCTCAAAGGGCTGCACAAACCACAACACAACCACTACGACAGTGGGACGTCGGTGACAATGATGACCCAGTGGGACGTCGGTGACAATGATGACTATGAGAACCTTGGAGAGGAGGAAAGCAATGGATGTCGAGCGGGTCTAACATGATACTGTGAAAGTTCAATCCATAATGGATCCAACACAGTCGCGAGAGTCCAGTCCAAAGTGGATTCAACACAGCAGCGAGAGTCCCGTTCACAGCGGAGCCAGCAGGAAACCATCCCAAGCGGAGGCGGATCAGCAGCGCAGAGGTGTCCCCAGCCGATACACAGGCGAGCAGTACCTGGCCACCGGATCGGACCGGACCCCCTCCACAAGGGAGAGTGGGACAAAGTGTCAAGAATCACTTCTACATTATCTAAAGTAAAACACAATCTGTACCACAAATCCCTCCACATATTGGTGTTATCTGATATGATAATTAAACCACTGTGTCAAGATCTGGGGAAACCATTATGAAGTCACACTGAAACCACAACTCATTGCGGGTTCGAACATTATTAGTTATTGAGTGAAAACACACACTATTTAACGGCAATAAGAGTTCTGAATGATCTGACTGGGTCAAACAATGTTTTTCCGATGCATCAAATTACAATCTCTGAAGACGGTACACAACCGATCAAATCATTTTGGATTCTGAAGTAACATACTGATGGACAAAATCAATCATAAGTCCTGGACTACTACAAAACACCGGCGAACTATAAAAACAAAAAAAACAACGAAGCGACAGAATTATCATCAGCTTCTGTCTACTACTGGGTGTAGACATTCTTCATGCCCTGGATCCATCTCAACAAAATCCACCAACAACACACAAGTAAACGCACAACACCCGACTGCTGCCCTTAACAGATAAGCACCAGAACCTATACTATTTTGGCACCGACCAAAAACCAGCCGGTACTATCGTAAACTGTTTTCTAAACATGGAAGTGTCCGTTCATAGTATTCAAACTTGAAAACTGTCCAGAGTACACATATTAATGGTGAAAAATGATGTACATCTGTGATTAATTTTGAGTTAACTATGAACGACATGCAATTAATCGCGATTAAATATTGTAATCGTTTGACAGCCCGAGTTTATATACATATTAGGGTTGTCCCGAAACAAATAATTTGGTACCGGTATCAAAATCAATATCAATACTTTTCTGAATAACAGGGAACTACGAAAAATATCAATTGGCTTAATTTTAATAGAAAATCCTACAAAACAATATGTTTCCTATTGCACTCCAATAACAAGTTTATAAGTTTAAATAAAATAAAAGGCATTCAACACATTGTCGTTAAGGTTGAGGATGAACTCTACTAACAACAACAATCTTAGCCCGACTGTATCCTCACAGCGACAGTCAAGATGACCGACTTTTGGGCAGAACATCGTTTTTAAGGCACGACAATTTCGACTTCTGCATCATCAATAACACATCTCCACATTCCTTCCGCGAAACTTATATCCCAAGACAACAGTGGGATGTAGCCGGAGTCCATGGGACTCGTAGCGTGAATATTACTAACAAGAACTTGTCAAGACGCAAGTCACATGACATCAAAAACAAAGCTTTAACATGACCCATCAATCAATCAATCAATCAATCAATCAATCAATCTATCAATCAATCAATCAATATTTATTGTTCATGTGTTGTTCATCTTTAGAGGGCACCGTTTATGTTGCAAAAACTTATTCAGAAGATCACAATCTGTTTTTTTTATGCTATCAATATGAAATCCTACTTTGTGGCAACTCATTGAAGAAGTCAAAGAAGACAAAGATGAAGTCAAAGAGGACGAAGAAGAACTCAAAAGGACAAATAACAAGTCAAAGAGGACAAAGAAGAAGTCAAAGAAGTTGAAGTTCGAGAAAATGACAAAGAAAAAGGAAAAGACAAAGAAGTTGAAGAAAAGGAAAAGACAAAGAAGACAAATAAAAACGAAAAGACAAAGAAAAAGGAAGAGACAAAGAAAAAGGAAGAGACAAAGGAAGAGACAGAGAAGGCAAAGAGAGACACAAAAACGGCACGGAGGACTGCAGGAAAAGGACTGGCGAGAGACTGCTGAAAAGCAACGAAGAAAAGCTGCAAACGATGAGTGCCGAAAAGAGGAACAAATAAAAACTATTGTCAATCCATTGTGGTGTCATCGGGTGGTCTGGGAGAACCCAGTCAGCAAAACGTTCACATTTTGGTATCCTGTAACATTCAAAGGTCCTTTCACTGGAACTAAGGGGCTGAGCCCAACTCCTGAAAAACAACCCCACACCATAATTCCTCCTCCACCAAATTTCATACTCGGTACAATGAGGTCTGAAATGTAGCGTTCTCTTGGCAACTTCCAAACCCAGACTGGTCCATCAGATTGCCAGATGGAAAAGTGTGATTCATCAATCCAGAGAAGGCGTCTCCACTGCTCTAGAGTCCAGTGGCGATGTCCTTTACACCACTGCATCCCACGCTTTGCATTGGACTTGGTGATGTGTGGCTTAGATGCAGCTGCTCGGCCATGGAAACCCATTCCATGAAGCTCTCTGCGTACTGTATGTGGGCTAATTGTAAGGTCACATGACGTTTGGAGCTCTGTAGCAACTGACTGTGCAGAAAGTCTTTGCACTATGCTTTTCAGCATCTGCCGACCCCACTAGGTGGCTGAGTTGCTGTTGTTCCCAAACTCTTTACTTTCCTTATAATAAAGTTGACTTTGGAATATTGAGGAGCAAGGGAATTACACGACTGAATTTGTTGCACAGTTGGAATCCTATGACAGTTCCACGCTGGAAATCACTGAAAGTGGCCCAGTCTTTCACAAATGTTTGTAGAAACAGTCTCCATGCCTAAGTGCTTGATTTGATACACCGGGTCTAGTGATAAGGACACCTGATTCTCATCATTTGGATGGGTGGCCAAATACTTTTGGCAATATAGTGTACATGATGGTAAAATTACTGTTTTATTTTCCACCAAAGACACGATTTAGCGTAAATAGTCGACGAGAAGGAAGACACATTCTTGGAAGCTGCTCATGATCAAAGCACAAAAGCTGAAGCAGTCTCACATTAGGGGACCTCTGACAGAGTCTTAGAAAAGTGACTCACACAGCAATCGGAATAATCCTTGACACTAAAAATCGGCTGCGTTTCATTCATGACTCTTGCTGTGCTTCTCCTCCATTGCGAGAGCACTTCAAAGCCTCGGTCTGCTCCCAGGGCCGTAACTAGGATTTATCCAAACACCAAGGTCAAAAACCGGTGGTCCAAGATGAGATTTGAAAGGCTGAAATGATGGGTATCTCAGCACTAAATGATTATTAGTATTAGCTTGAGCAACACAATTAATTTCCAGCAGTGGTGTGGCGTCAGGACCAGCAAGACCCTTCCTGGCCTAACAAAACCACAAATCAAGATCAGAATTAAAGATTAGAGTATTGTTTTGTTTACTTTCCCTAAATATCTAAAAGTATTCATATTCTCTTCATGTCATATTATGCTCCTTCCAGTGCTTTTGTTTTTAGGTCAACGTTTTTACCCAACCTAGCTTATGTTGCCCATCCATCCATCCATTTTCTACCGCTTGCCCCATTGGGTGTGGCGTGGGGTGCTGGACCCTATCTTAGCTGCAATCGTTGACATTATGTACGAAATCTGCCCAGGGCCTTGAGAATCAACCGAAGAAGCGGGAAGATGTAGAACAGACAACCGTAATATCAATCAATCAAACAATCAATGTTTATTTATATAGCCCTAAATCACAAGTGTCTCAAATGGCTGTTTTAAAAAGTTCTTGAGAAAATTATCCGCAGTAGCAATATTAATAATGTTGCGTTTATTATGCATGGTGCACTTAAAATAATTACGACCATTTCTAGGAATTGATATGACGGGAATTTTCAGATTGTTTGCTTGGTGCTGCGATAAATCATAATTTGCCTCCTCAGTAGGACGCATGTCCAACTCTGACACAGTCATGGCAGAAAATACATTGTGTGAGTTGTGTATTATTTTAAGAGAATTGCTATGTGTGCAGGGATTATCCAGCCTGGCGCTGGCTAGTTCTAACTTAGCTGACTCCTCACACGGACTAGCAGGCTCTGTAATTGCCTGTGACCAGGCTTGCTCTAGTCAAGTGTGACTCAAACAGAAATCTATGTTTCTAGGAAAGATGATAGCGCCTTCCCGGTTAGGGTGAATAATATGTCAAGCATGCGGCAAAAGCGTTGTTACAAAAAGTAGCAGCACTGCTAATTTGGAGCGTTATTTGAAAAGTCAGCCGCTAGAGCAGGGGTAGGGAACCTATGGCTCGCGAGCTGGTTGTGGCTCTTTTGATGACTGCATCTGGCTCTCAGGTAAATCTTAGCTGACATTGCTTAACACGATAAGTAATGAATAATTCCGCTTGTAATCACAGTGTTCAAAATGATGTTCAAAATATAAAACATTCTTATGCATTTTAATCCATCCATCCGTTTTCTACCGCACCTGTTCAAGAAGTTGCGTTAATGGTAAGAAGTTATTTATTTATTATTGGTTAGTGTGGGGCTTGCCCTCCTGGGGGTTCTTCAGACCACCAAGCACCGACATAAAAGCCTGTTTTAGGGTTACAATATTGTTTTATTTTCCAATAAGTCTCTCAGTTTCTTTCCAGCAATTGTCTTTCTCTCTTTCGTTCTCGCTCTGGCTCTAGCTCCAACCCCGTCTCTCCTCCTGGCTGCTGCTTATAACAAGGCCCAGGTGGGCCACCTACGCACCTGTCGCTGATTTCGAGGCCGGTCCTGGCACACCCCTCTTTGCTGCAGGCCCGAAGGCCACGCCCCCCCTTCCACAGTTAGCTTCAGAATAACAATGTTATTACAAAGAATAAGAGACCTATCATACTCTAGAAATGTTGGTCTTACTTAAAAATGCACGCGTTTAGTTGTGTTCAGTTCTATAAAAAATATGATATGGCTCTTACGGAAATACATTTTAAAATATTTGGCTTCTTGGCTCTCTCAGCCAAAAAGGTTCCCGACCCCTGCGCTAGAGAATGAAGAGTGCTTGAAACTCTGCATGTCAACATCTTCGTTCGGTGCCACGCCAACAAAATGCCGAAGCAACCATTTCTACATCAACACCGTATGAAAAAAATAGTCAACACCAGAAAGAGATAACATCCGCAGGAACCTACCACATAGCGAAGGACATACACTCTTTGATTCACTATTATGCAGCTCATTTTTATTAGAGAAATATTGAAATATCTTGTGTGACATCATGCATAAAAGTGCACTTTGATTCACTATTATGCAGCTCATTTTTATTTGAGAAATATTGAAATATCTTGTGTGACATCATGCACAAAAGTGCACTTTATTTGTTTTAAACTATTGTAGTGGCGTTCTGTACAAAAAGTGCACTTTAATTGAGTGTTGTTTTAATATGTCATCTCAGTGACATCATGCACAAAAGTGCACTCATAGCTGGTTTTAAAATGTTTCTGACAAACTTGCATTTTCTGTTTTGGAAATGACATGAATGTTTGTGCCACTGCTTAATAACTGTTTAATAAATACATTTTTAGTTGTGATGTTCCTCTCTGCATGAAAGTTCAAAAGTAGCATATATTAATGCAGTATGAAGAAGAATGTTTGAATGTAGACACATAGAATCATCATACTGCTGTGATTATATGCATCAAGTGTTCATTCCAGGCTAAGGCAAAATATGCAGATATACAGGTGCTGTTCATATTATTAGAATATCATGAAAAAGTTGATTTATTTCAGTAATTATATTCAGAACGTGAAACTTACATATTATATCAATTCATTACACACATAGTGATATATTTGAAAAGTTTATTTCTTTAAATGTTGATGATTAGTAACGACAATTACTGAAAATCCCAAATTCAGTATCTCAGAAAATTAGAATATTAGTTCCGACTAGTACCAAAAAATATTTTTTAGAAATGTGGGCCAACTGAAAAGTATGAACATGGAAAGTTTCAGCATGTACGGCAATCAATACTTAGTTGCGGCTCCTTTTGCCTGAATTGCTGCAGCAATACGGCGTGGTATAAAGTCGACCAGTCTGTTGCACCCTCAGGTGTTATGAGAGCCCAGCTTGCTTTAATAGTGGCCTTCAGCTCTTCAGCATTGTTGGCTCTGGCATCTGGCATCTTCCGCTTCACAATACCCCGTAGCTTTTCTATGGGGTTAAGGTCAGGTGAGTTTGCAGGCCAATCAAGAACATGGTCCTTAAACCAGGTACTGGTAGATTTGGCACTGTGTGCAGGTGCCAAGTCATGTTGGAAAATGAAATCTTCACCTTCATAAAATTGGTCCGCAGCAGGCAGCATAAAGTGTTGTAAAACTTCCTGGTAGACTGCTGCATTGACCCTAGACCTCAGGAAACACAGTGGACCAACACCAACAGATGACATGGCACCCCAGACCATTACCCATTGTGGAAATTTGACACTGGACTTCAGGCAATGTGGATTCTGTGCCTCTCCTGTCTTCCTCCAGACTCTGGGACCTTGATTTCCAAAGGAGATACAAAATTTACTTTCATCTGAAAACATAACTTTGGACGACTCAGCAGCAGTCCAGTCCTTTTTGTCTTGAGCCCAGGCGAGACGCTTTAGACGTTGTCTCTTATTCAAGAGTGGCTTTACACAGCTGAAGCCCATATCTTGCATACGTCGGTGCGTGCTGGTTCTTGAAGCACTGACTCCAGCTGCAGTCCACTCTTTGTGGATCTCCCCCACATTTTTGAATGGGTTTTGTTTGACAATCCTCTCCAGGGCGCGGTTATCCCTCTTGCTTGTACACTTTTTTCTACCACATCTTTGTCTGTCTATTAATGTGCTTGGACACAGAGCTCTGGGAACATCCAACCTCTTTGGCAATGACCTTTTGTGTCTTGCCCTCCTTCTTTAAAGTATCAATGGTCTTCTTTTGGACAGTTGTCAAGTCAGCAGTCTTCCCCGTGATTGTGTGTCATACAGAATCAAAACGAGAGACCATTTAAAGGCTTTTCCAGGTGTTTTGAGTTAGTTAGCTAATTAGAGTGTGGCACCAGGTGTCTTCAATATCTGACCTTTTCACCATATTCTCATTTTCTGAGATGTTGAATTTAGGGTTTTCATTGTTTGTCAGCTATAATTTTCTCCTTTTTGGCAAAAAACACTTGAAATGTATCAGTCTGTTTGACTTTCTAAATGGAATTAATGAAATAAATCAACTTTTTCATGATATTCTAATAATATGACCAGCACCTGTATATGGTGTATGGTGACATGGCCTAAAAATATCGACATATTAATAAAAGACCTTATCTCCCAGCCCTATATTGAGATTAACAATTTAAACTCCTAATCAGCTGGCGCCTAGCAGCTGACTTAGAACTGGTGCGGACCAGGGGAATCCGACTGTTTAATTAAAACAAAGCACAGTCTGCAGTATACTTGTATTGTGGAGTTGTGTGTCTTATAACAAACTTGTAATGCTCAAAAGTAGTATTTTCTTCCTCATAAGATCTATTACCCAAAAACAAGTTATTGCGTCATAATTAAAAAAATACTATTCAGGGAGATTGTGACTTATCCAATGTTTGTTTAGATATTTTGACCATAAATTAGTAATATATACTTTGTGAAATATATACTTTTTTCCAGTGATTGTGTGATGTTTTATGTAAAAGTGGACCTCGTTGCGCTACATTGTTGTCTGGAGTTGTAGCCGCCTGGGCAGGACCAAAGATTGAATATTGAGAGAGGATGGTCTGCGTAGGATGTCCCACACAAAGTACATTTGCAGTCAGACATGTCATCTTCTTTGTGTCACTCAAAAATGAATACAAATGGCATGAATCAAAGGGAGTTATGGCCATGTCTGCTCCCAACACACACTGAACATTAATACAAACCCCGTTTCTATATGAATTGGGAAATTGTGTTAGATGTAAATATAAACAGAATACAATGATTTGCAAATCCTTTTCAAGCCATATTCAGTTGAATATGCTACAAAGACAACATATTTGATGTTCAAACTGATAAACTTCTTCTTTTGTGCAAATAATCATTAACTTTAGAATTTGATGCCAGCAACACGTGACAAAGAAGTTGGGAAAGGTGGCAATAAATACTGATAAAGTTGAGGAATGCTCATCAAACATTTATTTGGAACATCCCGCAAGTGGGTGCCATGATTGGGTATAAAAGCAGCTTCCATGAAATGCTAAGTAATTCACAAACAAGGATGGGGCGAGGGTCACCACTTTGTAAGCAAATTGTCGAACAGTTTTAGAACAACATTTCTCAACGAGCTATTGCAAGGAATTTAGGGTTTTTACCATCTATGGTCTTTAAAATCATCAAAAGGTTCAGAGAATCTGAAAAAACCCTGCACGTAAGCGATGATATTACGAACCTTTGATCCCTCAGGCGGTACTGCAACAAAAACCGACATCAGTGTGTAAAGGATATCACCACACGGGCTGCGTAACACTTCAGAAAACCCCTGTCAGTAACTACAGTTGGTCGCTACATCTGTAAGTACAAGTTAAAATGCTACTATGCAAATCAAAACCCATTTATCAACAACACCCAGAAACGCCGCCGGCTTGGCTGGGCCCGAGATCATCTAAGATGGACTGATGCAAAGTGGAAAATTATTCTGTGGTCTGACCAGTCAACATTTCAAGTTATATTTGGAATCTGTGGACGTGGTGTCCTCTTGAACAAAGAGGAAAATAACCATCCGTATTAATAAAGGCGCGAAGTTCAAAAGCCAGCATCTGTGATGGTATGGGGGTGTACATTTTTTTAATTCAAGTACCCCCTAATCACAGCAAAGCATTTTTGGTTGAAAAAAAGAGATAAAGAAGTAAAATACAGCACTATGTCATCAGTTTCTGATTTATTAAATTGTATAACAGTGCAAATATTGCTCATTTGTAGTGATCTTTCTTGTACTATTTGGAAAAAAACATAAAAATAACTTAAAACTTGTTGAAAAACAAACTATAATAATAATAATAATAGATTTTGTTGGTAAAAAGCACTTTACATTTAGCAAACAACCTCAAAGTGCCACAGTGTATTAAAATAAATGAATGAATAAATAACTTTAGGAAAAAAAAATAGTAATAATAATAAAAATAGGTGGCGACTTGTCCAGGGTGTACCCCGCCTTCCGCCCGATTGTAGCTGAGATAGGCGCCAGCGCCCCCCGCAACCCCAAAAGGGAATAAGCGGTAGAAAATG